>NW_010421361.1:0-29534 GCF_000710305.1 Buceros rhinoceros silvestris
AAAGAAACCATGAAACACAAAGGATGGAGTTAAAGATCTGCTCTGCCACCACCATAAAGATCGATAACATCCTTTAAACTACCATAAATTTCACCTATAGCTGTCAAGGCCGGACGACATCCTTCACCTGCTATAGACATCACAACAATACTGTGGCGAGGTTGGTGTCGTAAATTCCCAGAAGGAGAGGCCTATAAATACAGACTAAAAATCCGACTACATTTTGTGCGTATCGATGGGGTCTTACTCCATGCGCACCCAGCGCTGCTTGCTTTTTGCCTTATACGAACCTTTTAATAAACCAAATTAAGGAGAACTCACAATGTACGTGTGAATCAATGCGGCATTTATAACAAAGCCCTTAAATCTGGAGGTCTTTTGGGGTGTGCCTACCAGGCGGTAAGCACCAGCCATAGCAGATATGGAAATAAAAAGCGAACCCCTGAAATACTGCAATTAGCGTGTCCCGCCCTCAGGAGGGACACGGCCACACCCCAGGTTTGGATCGAACAAAAGACATCTCATGGATGGCTCAAACTGGGGGTTAAAATGGCCCGCGGTGCGTGGCAATGGGTGAGCGAGCAGCCGGCCGCTCGGGCTCACCGGGGCAGCGCAAGGAAGGCTGTCGGGGCTGCCTCCCTCCGCCTGGGCCACGGCTTGAGCACACCTCCGCCGGTGCGCCCCAGGCCACAGCCACCTCTGACGGTTCTGCCGCCCCTTCCGCTGTTCCCTGCTAGGCAAAGAGAGGGGCAGTGGCTGGGAAGACAACGGGGCTCGGGAGACCTGATAGTCTTTGGCTCCAAACGATCTAATTATTCCTCCCCAACGTCCCCCCAGGTCCATGGTTATTATCTGCAGTCTCAAGCAGATGAGTCAGAGGTGGATTTTTTTCAATAGGACGTAGCAGGGAAAAAACCTGAGGGTAAATAAAAATAATGAAGCTGTAAAAGAACAGGGAAAGGCGATTTATGCAGTGTTAATACCCATAAAGGGGCCGGTGAATGGGATGGCTGTGTTGCAGCGAGGTTTACATTTCTAATGTCCTTGCTGCTTCCCCTTTCAAAGCATGCTTGTTTCATCAAGGAGGGTTTTTTCACTTTGTTGTCCTTCATTGTCACAGAAACAATCAGCATACAAAGCAACTGCTGCCCCCCTCTCTATCTACAGATACTCCTTACATTGTGTTTGGACAATGAATGAACTATTTTTGGTTAGAAGTTGGCTTTTTAAGTGCACACATGGGAGAGAACTACATTAGACCTGATTTCCAAACTATACAGCGAAACGAACTGTCATTTGCAGGTCACAGTCTGAAGGAACCTGATCACCTCAGCTAGCTCTTTCAACTCTGTTTGGCTTTTCTTGGGTTTAGGTTTTTCTTGTGCAAGTACTTCTAGAGGTAACTACACTATTACTGCGGACAGTGTTGCAGAGCAGCAAACAAAACCAGTCTGCCGCCTTCTGGGAGCTGAACAGCCCTGATACATGGCTTTGTTTGGGAGCCACTGACACAGAACTGATAGAAGCTAAAAAAATGCAGATGACAATATGAAACTAATTAATTGCCACTGTGGAAGTAATATGAACCAGAAAGCAGTTACTAGATAGTAATAGTGTTTAGTCATTGTTATAAATACTGATAGGGCTCCATGTTCTGTAACACTAACACGGCATCTGCCAGGTAGACAGGTATTTGGAACGGTCATCATGCACATTAATTGAGAAATGGATTGAGTGTGAATGTAAAAGATGCACCTGATTTCAGTTATTGCTTGACTGCCTTTTAAGTTCCTTCATAAGTTGAATCTACTGGAGACAACATTCATAAGTCCAAAAAATGGACTCGTAACATGTGAACTAATTAAAAAATGGCCTTTAGGAAGAGGAAATAGGCAAGAACCAAAAAGACACGGGAAACAAGTTATATGCTAGAAGTATGGAAGATGACATTTTATTTTAGAACCTTGAAAAAGATCTACAGGAAAAAAAATGCCCGCTTGGGGATTTCAAAGTAGAAGTTCACCCTTTGAATTCTGAAAAATTACAATACTGAAGAGGTCAGTATGAGAGACCCAAGTCAGCACATCATCGTAAGGCTGGACAATGCTGCTGAAGTGTTTGCAAGTGACCAGAAGCAAACTTCCAAAAAATCATCCAAAGAAATAGTCTGTCCATTTTGGCAAGGTTCATAACGTTATAAATTACTGCTTCAGTTTTACAGTGGAAGCCAAATGTAAGACTGGGCTCCTTACTTTACTTCTTCTCTTCTTGCTACAGATTACCTCTACGAACTGTATGCCTCAAGCCTGATCCTCCATGAGAGACTGCTGGTTATGTTTCTACAGGAGTGTGCTTTCTCGTAAGTGCTTTTTTTTTTTCCCACTAGAATTTTATCTGATGCTAATTTAATCAAGTTAAGATCACATCTCTTTCAGCGAGTGAGAGCAGAGTGAAACTGTGTTGGTAAGGCTGTGAGTTATGCCGTGTCTGGATTTTTTTTTTTTGTCATCTAGTATTTCCACTTAAATACATCTTAGAAAATGTAATTCAACTCAAAAAACTTGAAGAATAAACAAATTCAATACCCCCAAAACAAACCCAAATTGAACTGGCATCAGACTAAAGGAAACTGAATCCAAAGGATATTCTTTAAATGGGTTTAGAACATGACAGAGCCAAGGTAAACATTGCTTTTACATCTAAATGAATCTGAAGCACAATCATCAGCTTTGTGCTTGTTAGCAAGTTGATTCTGGTGTGCAGGGTGGGTTTAAGCATATCCATACTGCCTAAGTCCCCCAAGAATGTGTTGCTCATGCATTTAAATCACAGAAGAATGAGCATGTACTGAGCTCCTTAGAGGTCAGCACTGAAGGTTGTTGTGTATATGCAAGTAGCACTCGTGGCTACGTGGAACTTCAGCCTTTAACTGTCGTTGCTTCCAGCCAGCTGTTTGAGCATTTATGTTGGTTCCTTTTGAAATTTTACCAAAAAGTGACTTTTGGGACCACTTTCATGCTTCTTTTGAAATGTACGTTCTGTGGACACAGGCATTAGCAGGGATTGTAGAACGATTCAGGACAGCAAATCTGTGGCTTTAGCCAGATCCCAGCAAAAGACAATTATAAGTACTTAATAGCAGAGACTCTTTTTAGTAGTTTTCAACCTTTGTCATCTTAAACAACAGAGTAAACCATGTACTCTGTAGTCTTTCAGGAGAGCAAGGGAAACAGTTAAAAAAAAACAGTGTAAGTGCCTCTGTTTCTTTTCTTTGGTTAAAGCTGAGTGACTGTGTTTACAAAAACAAATCAACAGAGTAAACCATGTACTCTGTAGTCTTTCAGGAGAGCAAGGGAAACAGTTAAAAAAAAACAGTGTAAGTGCCTCTGTTTCTTTTCTTTGGTTAAAGCTGAGTGACTGTGTTTACAAAAACAAATCAGCTGATCCTTGGCCCCTTCTTTTTACCTTCCTTTTCTCATCATACAGACTTCTGCTGCAGGTGGTTTGAGCAGGGTGTTACTTACAAGCACCAAAATGCTACAGACAATTAAAAAGAAAGTCTAAATTTAGGCTTCTAAATTTATCTTCCCCTGCTCCTAGCTGCAAGTCTCCTCCTATCCCGCTGGTTTGCAGCATTTGACTGGCTCTGGCACTTGCTTGACCCCCTCTGTGAGGCAATTCTGCTCACTAAGCTGGCAGAAAACAATACTTTTGTGGAGGTTACTTTTTTAGTGTCATAATCACAAAAGTACAAGCATGAGGTAAGCTGGGAGTGGAGAGAACAGGAAGCAGAGGAGGTAGTGGAAGATGTCCCTTTAAGGACCAGCAGCTGTGGGATGGCTCTGGCTTGTCCAACTGCACTCTTAATTAAATACTCTGAAGATTAACATTAGATCTTTTATGGAAAACTTGGCTTCTCTCTCTATACTGCAGGTTTTAGAAACGGACTGTAAAATAAGCTTTAACAACCCATCTTTAAATGTTGTTTTCCCTGGTTCTGTTGCCATTCAGGCACCTTTTCCTTTTCACTGCCTCATCCACTCTCATCAAAGTTTATTATTTGCTTACACATATCTTTGTGGCACATGATTCCAAGCTCTTTTTGATCAGTGCTGTCCACGCTGCGAAGCAGAAGTGGTACTCCACAGTAGTTACAGTGATACCCCATCTGCAAGCAGCCAGTTACTGGAGGCTGAAGCCAATGTCGTCATGTTGTTTGTATTATCATGCTGAGTCCAAACTTTGCAGTTTAAGTTCAAGCAGATGTTCCTTAGCAGAGCTGCTTCGAATCCAGCATGCTGCAGTACAGCCTCGTCAGTGCTGACCCCACTGATGCACCTTTCCTTTAGTGCACTCCTGTTACTTTTCTCCTAATGACTGAATTACCCTGAAATGTTTGTACAATGCGAATAAATTCGTACCCTTTATAAAGAGTTCTTTCCCATTTTGTTTAGGAAACTTATAATAGCACAATACTTTACAATGGTGGGAACAATTGTTGAGTGAATACATGGGGGAATAAAGGGCAGCCTTTATTGCCAAAACTTTCAGACTTCTGCAGGATTCTGTAATTGTATTTGCTCCAGACATGGGCTGTCTTTAAAATAAATGTTTTCCAAAACATAAACCCAAAGACCTTTTTGTATAGATTCCCACCCAATGTATGCAAATCAAATATCCTATGCATATGGACCTGCATTAATACGTTTTGCCTATAAAACAAACAGATTGATGTGTACACCTTGAAACACATGGAAATAGTGACAATTATACAAGTTCTAATTCTGAAGTTTATACGTCGTAGGCATTCCTTGTAAAAGAAACAAAACCTTGTTGGTTCACAGATAGGAGATTGGAACCCCCTTGAAGTCTGTGCTGAGTACTTCCCCAAGACTTCATGTTCCATTAGTAAGATTTTTAAATGTCTCAATATCTAAAAGTACACCTTAAAAACTGAGATGTAAAATATTTAATGTTAAGAGAGTGTTGAAGATGAGGGGAATTGCATTTAATGGAAACCCGGGAGGGTTTACTGCCAGCCCATTTGCCTTTGCGGTAAATAGGATAGCCCTGTTAATGGGTTTAGCCTTTTGCCTGTCAGCACAGTTGTTCCCATTTCTAATCCATTCTTTGCTAACATTAGAAGGTATTCAGCCCTAAAATTAAAATTACGGCTGGCTTTGCTAGCTTTTCAGAAACGATTTCTCAGCAGTCCATTTGTGTGTGTTGTGCACTTTGCTCCTTTGTTCCACGCTTGGCTCTCAATCACTTGGTGCATACAGTGTCTGGCAGAGCAAATGGCAGTGGAGTAATTAAGAACTACCAAGAGTTCCCCAAGCTATGCGAGATCCTCACAACTATGAAAAGCCGTCTCAGCTTTCCAGTCACATACTGTGAAGTGCCATAAATCAAACTTTTGACCCCACTCAAACCTGTGCTGCAGCCACTTACAGGTATATTTTAGTTCCAGAAGAAAGCAGTTACTTTTGTTCAAGTTTACTGCTGTTTTTTTCAGTACTATCTTTCTTAGTTTAAATCCCACAAGCTAAGAGTGTTTTGAATACCGGTAGCATTGGCTTAATGAGATGTGATCACTTAACATTGGTGACCTGTTGTCTTTACTTTCATGTGAATGTGGTAGAATAAGTAAAGTGAGAGCAAGCACTTGGGCTTCAATGACAGAGCTCCAGCAGTACGATAAAGGAAACTAAACCTCATGTTTACGGGTGTCATGTTGCTGCCTGGAGAGGTCAGGGAGGTATTTTTACCTTGGTGTCACTAGTATGGGAAAACGTGGCAGACCTCAGCTTATTTTGAAACTACAGGAGATGGTGAGGTTGCTTGTTAAGACAGGTCACCAGTGTGCTTTCATGCAACAAACTTTACGGTTGGAGTCCTGTACGTGTCCTCACCTCACGCTCAAATCTGTCGATCGCATTGGTTGCTCATTGCCACACTACGTGAACAAGTCTGTATTTGTTCTTACTGCAAAGGACAGATTGTATGACTGAAGCGTTGCATCACTGGATAAATTGTTCTTTTGGATTATTCTAAGCTGGAATTGCATACTTTATAGTTACCCACAATGTTTTGTCGTTAAAACAGAAAACAAATACAGGTTTACATTAGGTAGTTGCACTGAGACAATCAGAAGACAGCTGCATTGCATGCTCTTGGTGTTCAATCCAGTGTATGCCGTACAGTAAAATTACAGCGGTGAAATGCTGATCATCATATTTTATTTTGTTCTTAGAAAAGCCTCCTTTGTCTGAGAAAAACCATCCATGATTAAATAGTCAGCTGTAAAAACATAAGAAAAATCCTCTCTGCATGCCCAAGCATATCTGAAAGTAACAAATCCATAGTGAATCTCCACCTCTGTGGTTGTCTCTCTGCACGGGAATTCGTACAGTTAGGTGGCACTTCTCTTGCTACGAAAGCTAAACGCAAGGAACACTGAACAAGAAATGACAGCCTTCACTGCCGGGGGCTAGTTTGGGTGGGAAACCTGAGACTTGCGATCGGATTTAAAAAACACAGTTGTCTCAGAACACGGTGGACTTGGCAGTGTTCAGTGTATGATTGATGATCTTGATGTTCTTAAAGGTCTTTTCCAACCTAAATGATTCTAAAAACTAATTAAATTGCTATATTGATATACTAGTAATGGAATAGAAGAAAACATTCCTACTAAAGACATTAAAACAAAATGAAATGCAATGCCTGAGGAGTTATTTACCTTGTGTAGAAAATTAAATCAAAGACTATCCCATTTTGGTTTTGAAAGACATGATAATATAAAACAGCACCCAAATCTCTCTTCTTTTGACTATTTCATTAATTCTATACCTAAGTGAGAGATTTCTATAAACTGAATAAATCTTCAGCTTTGAATACCAGCACACAGTTGATTTTAGTGGAGAGAACAGGTTTTAGCCAGAGATGCCAGACTGCATTTGAACAGCTCTGCAGGAGTCGGAGCAGAAGGGAGGACACAGGAGCATTGGCTTGTTCTGCTGAAAGTGTCTCGAGTTGAAATATTTCTTCGGCTGTAAATCTTTTTGTCTCATACGGAGTTTAGTACAACTTATTTGAGTCATGCAGTCTATCAGAAAAACAATCAAGTTTCTTTGTGAGGTCGTACCAGTTCAGCACAAGTAACAATCTGGTCCTTTTCCTATGTTTGCATTTTTATATTGTATGTAAGTTTTTCTTTATGGTGCTGTGGTTCCGTGCAAAAAGAGGAAGGAAAATATACTAATGCAAAGAAAATCCCATAGCAAAAATGGACAATGGGGCCAAGGGCAGGTTCAGGGTAATAAAGAATCTTAAATAGTTTAAATTAATTTTTCTAAATGAAGAAGGTTACTATGTCCTTCTTGGCAAACATTTAAGGGAGTGACAAATCTTGCTCGATAAAAATTACCTTATTTAATAAGGATAGAAAAGATTTTCACTGTATTTGAGAGAAGATGAGCAGCCGTGACATGCAGAGAAATGTAGGAGCACCTTCTTTTCTTTTTAGAATTCACAGAAACACTGTAGGAGGTAGAAACAATCTCTGGGGCTCTTGAATTCAGGTTTTCTCTGTTCCATCTTCCTGATAGCCAACTTGCTAACACTGACGTGCTTTCACAGGTAGATTTTAGTGAAATAGCGATTGAGTTACATGGCAGATGTAAATATTGATGTTAGGTAACTCCCAGCAAAGAGGACATTAATTTTTCCCTTAGATCACTTTAAACACTTATATTTTGCATAAATAAATAGAACGGGCTGTGGGAAAAGGCTTAGCAGATGGCTCGTTTTTTATATTAATTTTATGAACTGAAGAGCTCTTGTTTAGGTAAAAAAAAAGTTCCATGAGCATTGCCAGTTGCTCTGAGTGTGGGAGACTGTCTTCATAAAGGCCTTTAAATCTTTCTGAGTGCCTGCTTGAAAGCCACTCCAGAATCATAAAGCCGTGAGAACAGAGAACTGGCTTGTACTGGGTCCCCGGTTTCATCACGACACATCCATTACCTCTGCTCCAGACTCCTGGATTGTCCCTTCGCCTCCTGTTTTCCAAACCAGACAAACACCATTTTATCAACCCGTCCTGACACGTCAGGTTTCCTCACTGCTTATCGGCTTTCCTCGCTCTTCTGGGCTCTCCTCAGACGGTGCTTGGAGCTGAATACTGTTTTCCAGCCCAAACAGTGCCAGCGTGGAATGGAAAACAATGGTTACTTGGGCACCTTGCACACACACAAGTGAACGTGGCAGGCACTCACCTCACCCTTTTTTCCTTCTAGTTTCCTGTTCTTTTGTGACAGGACGGTATCACACACATGTAAGTGGCACAAAGGACAGTGCTGTTGGCACAAAGGACAGGTCACCCAAGGTCAAAAGTCCCATACATTTGTTTGGTTTTATTTTCCAGGTGCTTTCCTTAGTCACTTTCCTCAGTTTTTTTCCCCCAGGTAACATTCTAAAGAGCTGATAAAAACCCCTTTGAGTCCTTTTTGCTCAAAGGAAAACAAATATAAAGTTGGTGGTCATTCTCTTAACTCACATGAACACTTTTCCTTGTAATCTGAAGAAAGGATTAACTGTCCAGAACTTTGGGGAGTACAGCCAGGTTACTTCTGACAGGGTGAAATTCAGCTGTGCTTTCTGCTCGTATGTGTTGCTATGTGGAAAGTTCAAGATGAACAGTTGGGAAGTGATGTTGAAATATTTTGGAATGTTATCACGTGTCAAGGGGTGAAGAAGTTTTAATTCTAGATCACTGGCATTTAATTCAGCCTGGTCAAAGTATCCCACAGTTTCTTCAACTGATGCATCTCTTATTTCTGTGGAAGAGGAAAGGTTGACCTTAAAGCCCAGCAAAATGGCAGTTTGAGGCTTATAGATCTCTGTACCTTACTTGGGATAAAGGCAGGAAATAAAATACTGACCACAATTTTCTGTCATATCTGCACAATCATTGGAAATAGCGATTGCAAGAAGCGCACACCTGCGCTCCTTGTCTACCATTTTTGACATGTTGGGATTAAGCAAAATGTAACTACCAGCAGCATTTCTTTCAACACATCCTGAATTTCACTGTACAGTTAATATGTTCTTGCAGCTGTGCCAACTTTAATGTAACTTCCAATAACTCATTAAATGTGTTATTTTCAGACCTTTTAGGTAGTTTAATTTACGGTAGACTTATCTTCAAGAATCCAGGAGTTTTGCTTAACGCAGCTGACATACCAACTGTCAAGTCAACCATACACGCAGTAAAGGGAAGGTAGCACCAGGCAAGGCAGGAAGGGATTACGTCTTTTGATAAGAATAAATTCAAAACCATGCTGAGGCCTTTTGAGCTCCAGTTTAATATTTTGCGAAGGCAACAGGAGAAGAATGAAAGGTAGTATAGTGCAAGATGAGATTTCTTTATGCATAAAAACCCCAGCAGTCTTGGAGACAACATATATTACTGGAGGAGAGCACAGTTAATAGCTGTACAGCACTATCATAAATAAATAGCAGTAAAGAAACATAAATTTTCTATGCCTGCCTTGATGATGTTTGGATCCTTTCCTGACATACCAGTCCCACAAGTATTTCTATGTGTACTTAACCTTCCTTAGAAATCATCACATGAAACAGCTCAAGTGACTAAAGCTGGGCAAGCATGAAAATTTTTACAAAGTTATGTAGAACCCAGACTTGAAAAAGCAAAACAAGAATCCTTGAGGTTTATCATGTTTTGGTTATTGCTTTAGCTTTTGTGCATCCAGACTTGAAACAGCAAAACAAGAATCCTTGAGGTTTAGCATGTTTTGGTTATTGCTTTAGCTTTTGTGCATTTTAGACTACCTACCTGGTAGTCCCAGATGGGACCCATCCAAGAATTCTGAGGGAGCTGGCAGGAGTGCTCACCAAGACACTTTCCATCATTAACCAGCAGTCCAGGCCAGCTGAGGAGGTACCGATCAACAGGAGGTTAGCAAATGTGACGCCCATTTACAAGAAAGGTTCGAAGGAGGACCCAGAGCACTGCAGGCCTGTCAGTCTGACCTCAGGGCCGGGAAATGTTATGAAGCAGATCATCTTCAGTGCCATCACGCAGCATGTAAGGACAACCAGGTGATCAGGTCCAGTCAGCATGGGGTTATGAAAGACAAGTCCTGTTTGACCAACTTGATCTCCTTCTATGACAAGGTGATCTGCTTAGTGGACAAGGGAAGAGCTGTGGGTGTTGTCTACCTGGACTTTAGCTGGGCCTTTGACTCTGTTTCCCACAGCATTCTTCTGGAGAAACTGGCTGCTCATGCTTGGATGAGTGTACTCTCTGCTGGATAAAAAACTGACTGGATGGCCCAGCCCAAAGAGCGGCGGTGAATGGGGTTCAATCCAGTTGGCGGCCAGTCACAAGTGGCATTCCGCAGGGTTCAGTATTAGGGCCTGTCCTCTTTAACATCTTCGTTGGTGATCTGGATGAGGGGATTGAGTGCACCCTCACTATGTTTGCTGATGACACCAAGGTGGGTCGGTGTGTTGATCTGCTTGAAGATCAGGAGGCTCTACAGAGGGATGTGGAAAGGCTGGATTGAAGGTCTGATGTCAATACCAGAGACCAAGTCCCAGGCCCTGCACTTGGGCTGCAACAACCCCCTGAAATGTTACAGGCTTGGGGAAGAGTGGCTGGAGAGCTGCATGTTGAAAAAGGACTTGGAGGTGTTGGTTGATAGCAGACTGAATACAAGCCAGCAGTGTGCCCAGGTGGCCAAGAAGGACAATGGCATCCTGGCTTGTTTCAGAAATAGTCACCAGCAGGAGTGGGGAAGTGATTATCCCCAGTACTCAGCAGTGGTGAGGCCACACCTTGAGTTTTGGTCCCCTCACTTCAAGAGGTGCTTGACTGTGCTGGAAAGCTGACCAGCAGAAAAGGACCTGGGGGTGCTGGTCGACAGCCGACTGAAGATGAGCCAGCAGTGTGCCCAGGTGGCCAAGAAGGCCAACAGCATCCTGGCTCGTATCAGCAATAATGTGGCCAACAGGAGCAGGGAAGATATTGTCCCCCTGTACCGGGCACTGGTGAGGCCACACCTTGCGTACTGCATCCAGTTTTGGGCCCCTCACTCCAAGGAGGACATTGAGGTTTTGGAACGTGTTGAGAGAAAGGCACAAAGCTGTTGCAGGGTCTAGAGAACAAGTCCTATCAGGAGGAGCTAGGAGAACTGGGATTGTTTAGTCTGGAGAAAAGGAGGTTCAGGGGGGACCTCATCACTCTGAGTACCTAAAAGGAGGTTGTAGTGAATTTGGCATCAGTGTCTTCTCCCATGTAACAAGTGACAGGAGAAAAGGAAATGGCCCAAAGTTGCACCAGGGAAAATTCAGGTTGGCTATCAGAAAAAATTTCTTTACGCAAAGGGTCATGAAACACAGGAACAGGCTACCCAGGGAGGGGGTGGAGTCCCCATCCCTGGAGGTGTTTAAAAGATGTGCAGATGTGGTACTAAGGGACACAGTTTAGGGACCCTGGCAGTGCAGGGGGAACGGTTGGACTTGATGATCTTAAAGGTCTCTTCCAGCCAGATGATTTCTATGTTTCCATGTGTTAAGGGTCGAGCTCAAACCAGGACACCATGTAAAATTCTTTGGTGTGCATTAGCAGTCCATTAATGCATTTTGTAGACGAGTATTTTATGAATATGCACTTGTCGTCTTCCCTCTTGTGTTCCCTGGAACTTGTTGGAACAGGCACTGGTGACAACTATTGAGTGGTATTTATAGCTTTGTTTTGCTCTCTGCAGGAAGGGCTAATCTCTTGAGATATTTCATTCCAGTACCTCAGTTTAATTTTCTACAAATTAACCTCAATTAAATTCTTAGTTGATACATTGCAGGAAGTATCCCAGCTAAGATAAAGGTGTTGTATAGATAGGAGAAAGGGCAAGGAACAGTCATCTTTTCACAAGTCAGCAGAAGATAGCTGCAACCAGCATCAAGAGGAAAAATATAAAAATATAAAATAAGGTCAGAAAAATGTCTGCCTACTCCACTTTCTGTTCCTTCAGTAAATCCAAATGATTTACTTTAAACATCTATTAATTCTGTTGGCCTGTGTCATTTATTCTGTGCTGGTTTGTGATACCAGGAGAACTGCAGAATGCGGAGTCAGGGGCAACAGAAACCTTAGCTAGAACTAGCTTAGGTACAAGCAGAGTACTGTAAGCTTTAAGCAGTTTGACATTTTGCATTCAGTGATCAGCACATTACATTAACGTCATTGTTACCGAGCCAACACATTATAGGCCCTGTAGGAGTGTGTATTTTTGGTGAGACGAAGTGATGTTAGTTTCAGGTCACTGTGTTTTAATTTTCTGTCAAAACTTTTTATATTGACAGCAGTTTCATTTCAATAAACTAGTAGCATCCCTTCAAAAATACCACACTTAAAGACTCCCCACAGCTGCAGCTCTCAACAAAACCCCAAATTTAAATGTTTATATTACACAAGAGAGAGTTATAAGAAATGTATGCATTTGGCTGCATCAACTGAATTATGTTCATAGCGAGGCTTTGGCAGTAGCACAGGTAGTTATGACCGTGGTTTTAGCCAAAGTATTGATAAAAAATGTCAGACTCATGCTTTCATTTCAGCTGAGCAAGGTGGCAAAAATCTGATTGTGGATGGAGTTAATGATTAAAGAACACATGTTAAGAATTCTCTTCATGCTCTTTTGAACATAAAGTGACAAATTTGCCTTTATTTTGTAACCGGTTATAAACTGTCTTCTTGGGTTATCTTTTTAAAAATTTGGGTAAGCATGATAGTAATAGATCTGATCTAAGGTCACATCCTATTACAAATACTTACATTGAAAAGCTAATTATCAGGAGAACAAAAATGTCTGGAAAAACATAACTTGTGGTCCCACTGGTTTGATGCCGGTTAAGACTGGTCTTAGGTCTGGCATCAGATGATGTTCTCGAGTAGGCAGCTGTTTCAAGAAAAGAGCCAAAACTGTTTCCGTGTCAAAAACATAATGACAAAAAGATCAGCATAGCCTGCCAGCTGGCATATCCTTCACAGAACTGCAAAGTGTCCAGCAGAACAACTGAATGGAATAATTTTTGAAAGCTGATAATTAAGTTTCAACAATATTGCCAGTTTCTCTTAAAAGTCTGTAAATATTTCCCACAGGTGAACAATTATCTGTTTTACTCTGCTTATTTTGTGCCTTCTGAACAGGCAAAACACCATGACAGCTGTTCTTTTCCTCACAAGCAAGGCATCCTTTTTAGCAGAGAGGGTTGAAAGTTCCCATTTAAAGTGTAGATTGAGAAAAATTCAGCAGTGGAGTAGATGTTTAGCTCTTTTAATAGGCAAAACTATTGTCAACACATTCCCGTAAATATTGCTTTTAATTGTAGCAATATATTGTCTCAAGGCAGTCAAAGTTTAATGAATTTATGTAAAAAAAATTACATGGTTCCAGCAGCAAAAGGTTCCAGTAGTATTGATGTTAACACATTTCTTCTCTCTTAAATATGCCTAGAGAACACATCACAGCGGTATTTAAAGTTCCAACCTGCCAAACTACTGATTCAATAAGCAGTTTGAAACCACAGAGGGAGAAACAGGTGACACGGCTTTGCATTTGAAATACTTGTAGACTGTATAATGAGTTCTCATGTTAATCCAGTGCCGTGAAGCTTGAAGGAATCCCACTGTGCCTTCAAAATCCAGAATCTTATACAACCTCATTTTCGTTGTAATTAAAATAATGATACTGCTTTCCTTTACAGTTCAGCAGAAAAGCGATCAGCTTGGCACCTCTTCTTCCTCCTCTGATTTTACATTTGAACTGCAGACGTGCTTAGAGAACTACATGGATGCAAGGTATTAATGTTTTTTCGTTTAATAAATACTTCAAGCCCCACCTCTCCAAAGTGGTGCTCTGAGTGCTCCATTTTCAGCACATACGACCATTTGTGAGTGATAATAAAATCGTTTATGTGCATAATATAAAATTTGAGTCTTACGCATGGCCCTCTTCACCCATGAAGAAATATTTCCTGAGTCTCTTAAGCCTTTCACTCTGACAGCTGGCTCAGATATGATCTCAGTAAAAGGAAGTAAGATTTTTCTCCTCATCCAATAACCTGTTGTTTGCCATCCTTATTTGGAAGGATTTCGTAACAGCTGTCCTTCCGTAGTATGACCTTCAAAAAGTCATGATCCATTTTCCTCCCTTCTAAAAAAAAAAAAAAAATCAAGGAAATAAGGTGTCATTTGACTTGAACTGTGTTTGCTCTGGCACACACCACACTCCTCCCATCTCTGAGGTCCAAATTACAGTTCGTTATAGCAGTCTCAGTAATTTCTGCAGGCAGTGGTTGCGTGACCTTTTAATCCAGTTAGCTTTTTCCACAGGAGGACTAAAATCATGGGCTGTAGGAAGGATGGACTTCAGTCAATGGGTTATGAGGAATTAGCATGAATCATTGCCATTCCAAATTACTGGTGCTCTGATGCATGTAGCAAACAGCAAAAAAAAAAGTCACAGCCTGTTCACCTTAGAAGGACAGCTGGGCAAGGGCTGCCTTGTCCCAGAGGGCTACATTTGGTCACTGAAAGTATAGACACTACAACCTGTGCTGCAGTCTCTCCAAGGCAAAGGCAAGTGTCCAACAAAGCCCGAGCACGCCCAGTCACTGTGGGGTAGGAGGTGATGGTTTCATAATCCATTCGGGACAGCGTTTGCTGTGAGCGAAGGACGTCGAGGATGTGGTTGAGGCGTCCTTCTGTCATGCAGTTCAGTATGGTCTGCCTCTGGCAGGCTAGTATTTGACAGCAGTTTCCTTTGCAGCAAGGATCTGGAGAGAAAAAAGAAACAAAATGAGATAAACTAGGTGCTCTCTTCTTCCAGAAGTTGTTAGTAAGTGATAGCATCAACACCAGAAAAGAGGAAAGGAGCAGGAAGAGTTAGTTTATTTGCATTCTTTGTCCAAAACAAGTCCGGTGTATTTTTATCTTTTGTTCAAAACTCATGAAGATAAATTACAGAAGAAGTGTTTCTAAAGATTAAGTGCTCTGATCGTGTGAGGGGAGGAGATTCTCAGGTCTTGTGCTGTTCATCTGGTATCAGTATCAAACTTTATGCAAAGCAGCTTGGCTCAACATAGAGAAGAAAACTTTGTAGAAAGGGGAAGGACAGGCATAGGTAGTTCAGGGTAGCAGGGCTCTGAACAAGCCAGTGTTCTCAGGGGCCAGTGCCTGAAATTCTGAGAATGGAGACCCAGCCATACACAAGACTTGCGAGACATCTGTATGAAGCTTGGAGGAGTTATTATACTAAATACCTGAAAACGTGCACAAAATTTAGAGATTTGTCCCTCCAAACTTTAAACAGTTTAATTACTAAGATCTGGCCAAGCAGAATTTTGCCACGTCCAACTGGAAATGGTGTCTTACCTGTCATGGCTTGTTTGGGCTGCGTAGGCTGTGGTCTGTGCTTGAGAGCCAGTGGTGGGTCGTTATGCTGACTGCTTTCTTTGCCTGCAGTTGAACCAGATAAAGGAATTGTGCAAAAGGAGCTCCATTTTCTGCTGCCAGAGCCTGGGTGATCTAGAAGAAGTTTAAGATTAGTAAGATGAGCCCCTTGAACTGAACCACAACATTATACTTATGTCCCTCTGCAGAAGACTGGAACTGAAGATTAATTTGAGAGCACTTATTTATTACTAGCTGCTTCTTGGGCCCTTGTTAATACAGTGTTATTATTCCTAGGAATATTTTGGCATGTGTTACTATGCACATCTGACCTTTTCAAACTGTCTGTAGGAATTTGGTTCTGAAGTTATGGAATGTTCTATTCTGTCCGTAAGAATGATGGCTATTGATCAGAACTAAAATGCTTGGAAATGCAGGTGTTGCTCTAAGTGAGTTGATTTCCTGTGGCTCAACTTTCGTATCCAAAAGCATGAGGAATACAGAAGAAGCTTTTGAGGAAATAGATCCCTTAACACAAATTTGAACACCTTGATAGGATAAATCCACATTGGGATGACAAAGGAAGTTGTTTAGGATGACTGGGAATCATTCACATGACCCCAGCCACAGAGGCTTTTTAAGACATGTCTCTCTTTCTTATTAGCAAGTTTCAGAAAAACCAGTTAATCCTGGTGACACAAGGCAGTGTGGTTTCCAGGAGAGACCTGTTCTGTCAAAAGCAGCAGGCAACATTTGATGTGCAAGGGAAACAGGCTGTATATTACAGGTCAGGGTTCTAGAAAAAATTCAGCAAAAAAGGCTTTTTAATCTATGCAGTTAATCAAAAGGTATTGTGGTATCTCTTTCTGCAGCAAGTTCATGCTTCAGATGATACCAGTAGTGGACACAGCTGTACTGTACAATTTTACATGGAAAATAATATTTATACACAGAACAGTTGGTAATATTTATCCTTTTCTTAGAATAGCTGGAGCCAAGTGTGCTTCAAGGCAGATACCTTTCTTTGTTGTTGCGTTCTGTGGGAGAGTATTTGACGGACCCGTCTCAGGAGTATTTTCTCTTCTTGCGTTATTTGCACTGCTATCAAGTAGAATAGTTGATGGGCTTGGCACTACAGAAGGAATTTTCTTGAGGATTAAATGGGGGTTTTTTTGTGGACAGATGATCTGAAAAAGATCAAAATAGAGGAGAATTATATTCTTGGAAGCTTTCTATTCCAAAACCTTTTCTAAGCAGTTTTCTCTTGGGATATAAGGCAGTAGTATCACCGGGTAGGGTGGGGTGGGTGTGGTGTTGTTGAGCCTACAGACACACTTTAACTTTAACTGGTTCCCTTGGATCAGTGTGGCAGCACGGGTTGTAGTCTAGTTGTCCCAGGGTTTACTGCAGTTCCAGACTGATTCTGCAGCCTGGGCTGCCATAGACCTTGAGCTGTTTGAAGGTAGCTCTGATCCAGGCTGCAAGCTTCAGTTCCACCTCTGTATCTTTCAGGATTGGCAGGCACTGATTCTGCAGCCTGGGCTGCCAGCAGCCTTGGTGTCACTAGACCTTGAGCTGTTTGAAGGTAGCTCTGATCCAGGCTGCAAGCTTCAGTTCCATCTCTGTATCTTTCAGGATTGGCAGGCCTGCCACAAGTGCCAAAATCACTTTGAAAGTGGGAGTTAACTGCGTTTTGCAGTTGCCACAAAGCAGTCGGCTTGGTTCTAATGAAACGGGTTGGAAGTGCTAGAATTCAGCCTAGGACTTTCTCCAGCCATCCTTTTGAACGCGCTGCTAGAAAGGTTAAATTTCTGCAATTTCATTAGGCCCTCTTCAAGAGGAGAAGTTCAAAGCAGCTTTTAAGTGGAGGGCATTGTTTTTGCATCAAAGTCAGCTGCTTGGAAGAAGGTAAAGCAGTGAGTTGTTAGTTAACTGGATGGTGTTATCCTGCTTAGGGACATTTTGCTCTGCAGTATTGGCAGGAGAAGCAAGCAGCTTATGAAGTAGTCTCATGCTGTGTACTCACCTCTGAATTGCACATGCCTGTCTGCAATGTGTATGTTTCTGAACCTTTGCATGCATTAAGTGCTGTCTCCTGGAAAAAAAAAGCCACGGTAACCCTAGTAAATATACATATGTTTTGTTCAATTCTCAGTTCTCAGCAGCAAGAATTTATACTGACACTAACAATTCATCCTGACAATGTGCATTCTACTCTAAGGTACGCTGATCTATAGCAACAGTGAATTGCACAGAGCAATTTTGCATGTTCACACATGTAAGTGGGCATCGAATCTGACACAGCTCTACCCTGTTGCTGTTTCAAATTTATTTTAAAAACCCAGTTTTGAATCATGCAGGGGAAGGTGAAAATAGCCCTGTATTGAGGGACACACACACTGGGCTAGCTATAACATGTTTTCCTTGGAGTCTCCGAACAGCAGGGCTGTCCTGTGTTTAGCACACCAAACTGTCTGCAATAAGCATGTGTCAATACTTGTAACTTTTGTCCATTTTGTACACCTGCGGCAGGTTTGTTAAACTCTTTTTTAGTTTCAATACATCAACTCTTATGAATCAGTCAATTTTCAAGTCCAGAAGCATTTTCACAGTCAGTTCAGTTGTTCGAACAATAAATAGTGCTCCTTGCTAGTTCAGCTAACAGAAAAACAAAACCTTGCTCTGCTCAAGGGAGAGCAAAGCATTAGATTACAGAGTACTTGGCAGTCCAATCCTAAATTACCTTCATCAGTAGTAAAAATGACTTGGATGATAACTATGCCACCTACTGAAACATTTTAATCAAGTCTGTGATTGCAACATGTAGAAATAATCCAGGATGCATTAAAATAAACAACTAACGTAAACACAACAGTGAAACCAACACCACAGCGTGGGTTGCCTAAGTCCTGATGAAGCCAGAAGACTTGTGCAAGGGCTGAAGTGGGTGTCACTAGTTGCTCCACTCTAAGTTAACTAGATAGAGTACAGCTGTATTTGTGAGAGTCAGATTCGTGCCAGATTTCCCATGGCAATGTAGACATACAGGGAGTTAGCTGTTTCCCTCAGGGGCTGGCCGTCCCCCAGCCATTCCTGTGGTATCAGAGAACCCTCCTAAGACCCTAGGACAAGCAGTGTCTTGCTCTGGGATGTCAATTTAGAAGCAGTGAACAAAAATGCTAGTACTAATATTGCATATTGCTACAACAGGTACAAATGCTGTCCAGGTTTTGGGTGTTTTAAGCCTAATCTGATTTGCTTGAGGCTGATTCTCCTAAGACCCTAGGACAAGCAGTGTCTTGCTCTGGGATGTCAATTTAGAAGCAGTGAACAAAAATGCTAGTACTAATATTGCAGTATTGCTACAACAGGTACAAACGCTGTCCAGGTTTTGGGTGTTTTAACCCTAATCTGATCTGCTTGAGGCTGATTCTCACGCATGTGGGCTTACCAGTCTGACCACAGCTGGTGACTGGAAAGAAGCTGTCATGTTTTCATAATCACAGGTAGCAACTGACAGTTTCTAGAGAACCTCACAGTATCTGTTTTCTGCAATTCCTGAATGAACCTGGGGTGCCTTTCCTGGTTTTGGACCGCAGGGATTACAATTGAAAGCATCAAGTAATGTCCTTGTAAGAGAACAAAACTTAATTTTACACTAACCTTTGCATCCATCAGATTGTAGATTGCGGTGGAAATAGCCTCCTTATTTATAGTAGTCAAAATGCCATTTAGCAGGTCTACACATTCTGCAGGGATAATAAAGCATTTTCAATACCACATTGTCTACCAAAGCGTGCACATATTTAGGCATTAGCATATTGCAGCTAACTTTACTGTTAAGTAGCTGGATGAACTAGACGAAACTAGTTTAATACAACTTCCAGCTCACATCTCTCCTTGGTTTCCTTTTCAGACTGATTTTAAAGAGCAGTTACGGTCACATTAAGAAAATGTGATTTTAGGTGTTCATATAGATGTAGTGAACTTACTTGCAAAAGATTTATACACAACTGTAAACTCTATCACAAAGTTACAGACAAATTGCTTCCTCAGCACTTCAACTTTGAAAATTTGCTCCTAAGTCCTCAAATATCACAATTTTAACATTTCTTGGCTATGTTTTTAGAGAGAGATGATAAACATAACAATTCCACTAAAATAAACAATGCTGGCACACTTCAAAGGTACGTGGTCATGCATTGGAATCAAGAAATGCTGAAGACAGGTTGATCTTTGTTAAATTAGTATGTGGAGCTGATAATAACCCTCCCTTTTTACTCCCTTTTACTTTATACTAAAGACAACTTTGGAGATAAATAAGCCATTTCTGGTAGGAAGCTTCAGATAGAAAAACCCTCTACAGTGCTCTGCTGATCTAAAGACTGCTTCCACTTCAGTTGTCCTGTCATTGATGTAGAGCGCTAGAGCAATGCTCCCAGCAAGATTGCCTCCAGAACAAACCTGGCAAAGAAACCAAATCCCAAATGTTACCTGCAGCGCGTGGTCTGTAGTCTGGTTCTTGATGCCAGCACGAAGCAATGAGGTGCAATAGTCTATTCCTCTCAGGTAAATTGCTTGGTATGAACTTTTCGGAAAGGTCAGGCCGCAAACTGCTGCGGATTCCTCTCAAAACTTCCAGCAGGGATGTTTGACCTGCAATTTATAGGAAAATTTCACTGCAAAAAAAATTGAAGACCTCAGAACTCTCTTAAAATGATAATCAGCATAAGTCATTTTGTGCATTTTAGAACGAAGACTGCTTCCTTAAAAGCAAAAATCCATTAACATGCTTGTAAATAGATACGGTAGCCTTTAACAATAACTATAGCTACTAATTGCAAGAGGACATTTCAGGACAAAGAATCACAGAATCATCTGGTTGGAAGAGATCTTTAAGGTCATTAAGTCCAACATTCCCCCTGCGCTGCCAGGGTCTCTAAACCACGTCCCTCAGCACCACACCCACATGCTTTTAAACTCTTCCAGAGATGGGGACTCCACCCCTGCCCTGGGCAGCCTGTTCCAATGCTTAATGACCCTAACCCTCTCTGTAAAAAATTTTTCATTTCTAACCTAGATCTCCCCTGCACAACTTAAGCCATTTCCTCTCGTCCTGTCACTTGATATATGGAAGATATGTGGAGAAGAGACCAGCTTTTCAAGGTAGTTGCCCTGGGCAGCCTGTTCCAATGCTTAATAACCCTCTCTGTAAAAAATTTTTCATTTCTAACCTAGATGTCCCCTGCACAACTTAAGGCCATTTCCTCTCGTCCTGTCACTTGATATATGGAAGATATGTGGAGAAGAGACCAGCCCCCATGTCTCTACAACCACTTTTCAAGGTAGTTGTAGAGAGCAATAAGGTCTCCCCACTAAACCTCCTTTTCTCCAGGCTAAATAACGCCAGTTCCTGCAGCTGCTTCTCATCAGACTTGCTCTCCAGACCCTGCACCAGCTTTGTGCCCTTCTCTGGACACGCTCGAGCACCTCAGCATCCTTCTTGGAGTGAGAGGCCCAAAACTGAACTCAAGTTGCAACCTCACCAGTGCCCAGTACAGGGGACAATCACTTCCCTTTTCCTGCTGGCCACACCAGTACTGATACAAGCCATGATGCTGTTGGCCTTCTTGGCCACCTGGGCACACTGCTGGCTCATCTTCAGTCGGCTGTTTACTCACAGCCACCGGGCCTTTCATACGGCTGACCTCAGCCTATCGATCCAGCCTGTCCACACCCCTCTGTGGAGCTTCCTGACCTTCAGGAGCTCAACGCACCCACCCACCTCGGTGTCATCTGCGAATTTGCTGAGGGTGCACTTGATCCCCTCATCCAGATCGTTGATAAGGATATTGAAGAGGACAGACCCCCAATACTAAGGGGCTCTGTCCAAAGAACTCTGTTCAAATAACAACTCACAAATGGCTACATAAAAAAAAGTATCGATCCAGCCTGTCCACACCCCTCTGTGGAGCTTCCTGACCTTCAGGAGCTCAACGCACCCACCCACCTCGGTGTCATCTGCGAATTTGCTGAGGGTGCACTTGATCCCCTCATCCAGATCGTTGATAAGGATATTGAAGAGGACAGACCCCCAATACTAAGGGGCTCTGTCCAAAGAACTCTGTTCAAATAACAACTCACAAATGGCTACATAAAAAAAAGCATTGTAAACTACAGGCACAGATCCCTCAGGAGTACGTGTAATTATGGGTATAGTCTAAGCACAGTTTTATGGAAAGCCTTACACCTGCAATAAGAATATAACTCCTGTTGCACAAAAACAATCTCCTTTGAGCAGCCACGAGATGGCAGCCATAAGCTGTTTGAACGTTGGGACCCTGTTCTGTGCAGCATTTCTAAAAGGTGCTCAGCCTGTAAGATACAGGTGGTGTTCTACCAGCTTTGCCATGCAGAACGGACCCCACAGCAAAGAAGCCTTTCACTGATCCCCACCTCCACAAGACAGGGACCTCACCTAGACTGTGGCAACGCTTTGCAAACTGTTTCACGCTTTCCCCTAAGGAGGTTTGATTCCCTGCTTACTTAAGAGAATTCAACATGAACTGGCATTTCTCTATTGGGATTTGAAACTCACAGCAACTTTAAGAGAGAGCATTCTATGCATCCAGTTAGCTGCTTGTCACCGAATCGTTCCCTGAATTGAAAATAACCACTGTCAAGTGTAAAGAGCTACTCTTTAAAACCCAGCTCAGTAACATCGCAGAGAGCTGGTACAAGTGGGCTACAAAGCCGTGCCTTTGCCCTTCAGAAAGATCATTTATATCCCATAATGTGGAGCTTTGTGCTGTAACAGGAAGAGGAGGCAAAGGAACATCAGAGTAGACAGCGCAGTTTGTGTAGTTTCCCTGCAATAAATGCATGTGTGGAAATGATTAGGGCAACACAAAGTCTGACATGAACTAAGGTAAATACCTTCAAAAGGTTTCCGTCTGCTTAGGCTCTCCCAACACAGCATTCCAAAACTGAAAAAAAAAGACCAGTCATTAGTTTGCAACCCGTACCTATGTTCTCATATCCTAGAGCAAGTTTATTGGTTTAAGAGAAAGGAGTTTTTCAAGACAAAGTCTGTCCAAGTCTTCCCTAATTTGCTGAGGTAATTTCCCCTGCATTATTAAGTTTCAGTTTTCAACTAAGCTGTTCTTCTAAAATAAGAAATTGGAATTAATTTTTTTAAAAAAAATTTAAACTCAGGATTAGTAAGAATTACATTGCAGGTTACCACCTTATCTCCATTTGCTCTCGTGATTTTCAGAACCTTCTGCTCTCCTTTATCACTTTTTTTTTTTCAAGTACTGTAGATAGCAACTGAAAAAGCTGGACTTCCCAGCAGGTACTGACAAGCACATCACTTAACCTCCCCAAACTTGATTCCAACCCACTGTGTGTCTGTTTTCTTCTCTGTAAATTTTGGTGGGGCTCCAAATACCTTTTTCCTTGTCTAACATCCTAGGACGTATTCCAGTGATACCACAGATCTACGTATATAACCCACAGCTCACGTGGTATAGAATATAGTTGTTTGTTCAAAAGCTTAATCTGCGGGGGCAGAGCAGGCTGTGGACGCGGGGGCAGAGCAAAGTAGTCGAAAAGGGACAAGGCAGTGCTGGGGTAAAGGCATCTGCTTACTCCTGTCTTGCCATAGTGCTGAATTACAACATTTAAAAGAACCTGCTCTTCTGCCCTATTTCCACATAAAATCTAAAAGCACTTTTACTTAAATACCCTCCAGGAAAGTATTAATGTCATGTGGACATACATGTAACTTACATGTCCTTCATGTTTCTTACATGACACATACTTTTGTTTTCTCTGTTGCACCGCTGTCTAGACATGTGCCTGTCTCAGGCACTGAGTCACATCTGAGCATCTTAAATTACAGAAGAATGACAGAATGGAAAATGAATTATGTGACCCCAAAGCGAGCCTCAACCTTTCCCGCACAAAAATCTTGTGCTTATACATAAATTCAGATCAGTCACAACATTTAGAGGTCTCCTGCATCAACTCATCTTTGAGCCTGCCTCTGTGACAACGAAGTGGGTGTTTAAATCCATTGCTTCCCTAAAAGCTCTGGAAGCGAAGAGTGGTCACGCCTCACAGTTACCTGTAATGTCAGCCCAGAGGCTCTGCGTGCCGGTTGTGAACATGTATGTCCATACAGGCAGTCTGAGGTTGTCTTATTTATTGAGGCAACCACAAAGCATGTAACATGTCCAGAAGGGTCCTGTGGCAGTAGGTAATAATGCTCCTTTGTATAAATCACTTTGTTAAGAAGTATGAATGCTTTGCTCGTGTGACTCAGTAAGTTACTCCAGCAGAGATTCCATAGGACCTTAAGGGGACACTATGGAGAGAAAAGTCTCCTTTTTACCTGGGCCTCATCTAGACATACACAGTTCCTCCTGAAACTAAAGCCAACAACACATCCACTTAGAAATTTTGTGAAGTAGTTATTAGGTGTATAAACGTATATGAAAGTTTTGGCACCTATGTTACCCTTTAAACATTTTAGGTCCATTATGTAATTATTTCTATGATGAACTTTGAGAACAGTTCTTAACCTTGGTATACGATTCACCAAATACGGGTAATTTCAATTTTAATGCACTGCTGTAATTTGCCTCTTGTGGAATACTACCCTATGGATTATGTAGACCTGGCATTTTACGGTGTATTTGGGTAACACTGTAGAAAGTATCATCAAGGACTAGATATGGATCTGCCCTGAGAAATCCCCTTCACCTGTAAATATCCCCTTCCTGGGAAGAAAGGCCACCTTCAAGTATTTCAGGAGGGAGGTACACTAAGTCCTGGCGGTTTCTCTGATGGCAGTTCTGCAGGTCTGACCTCAGCTGCTGTTTCCTCCAGTTAGTTAGACCATAATCTGATATCTACAGAGAAGGGAGGAAAAGGAAATTTTAGTAACAATACCTGGTATTAAATGGTGGCTCTTAGGATAAACATATGCAGCAATAGGACAATCACTGGATTTTACATTAACAGGCCGAAAGAAGCGGCTCCTACCTTTGCTCTGTACTGTCTATCCAAAAGCACATTGGAAGGTTTCAGGCTGCAGTGGCAGAAAGCGGGTTTGAAGCTGTGAAGGTGATGCAGCCCTTCGGCCACATCCGAAAGGATCCTTAGGAGTAAGGGAAATGGAAGTTCTGGGTACAGCTGACGCTAAGTAAAACAAAAAACAGGTTTTGTTGGTGTGGAATTGTTACTATTCACATTTTCATTTGATGGTCAACAGGAGTACAGTCCAGAAGCTAAAGAACAGATCAGCTGTGCTACTGCCCGTAATTTACACGCTGCTTATTCTCTGTTGACTGACCTCATAACTGGCTTTGTCACATAAGAGATGACTTTTTACATACCTCATGGATGAGCGAGTGGAGGGATCCGTTGTTCATCCATTCAGTCACTATCCCCACAAGTCCGTGGTACTGGTAGATGCCAAGAGGAGGCAGGAGACGTTCAGAATCATAGTGTCTGACACTTGTTATATCCTGGAGCAGCAACTTCCACTCCCTGTGGAAAAAAAAAGTATTAGAGACAGGTTAAACCAAAGGGAATTTCAACTGGAGATTAAACAGTGTGGGTTATGGAAATGAGAGATAACCATAGGGTTGAACACAAGCAAATATAATATTGGGTTTATT
Source organism: Buceros rhinoceros silvestris (assembly GCF_000710305.1). NCBI lineage: Eukaryota > Metazoa > Chordata > Aves > Bucerotiformes > Bucerotidae > Buceros > Buceros rhinoceros. The sequence goes on from NW_010421361.1 coordinate 25,162, forward strand.
GGTAGAATTATATCATCCTCCAAACAACTCTAAGAAAAAAGCAATCCCCTGTATATGTATATGTCTAATACAATGTCAAAGACCTCTGGATGCTTTAAGATGAACATAAGAGCCCAGTTTCAAGCAGGACTGAAGTGCGAAGGCAGGAGCGAGCTGAATTGCATGGAACGCGAGATTAAGAAAAATCAGCTTTTTCCCCCCTTACTGTCCAAGAACATGTCTTGTATCCCTTTGCTATTAGTGAGATCCACATTTATAAGGAAATCATGATCTTCCATGTTTATCTAATAGGACCATGTTACACAAATGATGCAGCATGTCATAATGTGATAGAGAAGTGAAACCAGATTCAGGTTTCTTGTAAGTGGTGCCACACTTGGGACTTGGCCAAATTTGATTCAGGCTCATCTGTGCTTGGATTGTAGAGCTGAATTAAAACAGAGTTTATCCGCAGAGAATAACAAAGTTTTGCTCTGAGCATCGTCAGAAGAGCAAAGTTTTGTTGTCTGACAATGTCAAACAGTTACACCTTCGTGCGCAGGAAACGCTGAAGCATCAATTCAGTTATGCATTTTCATGGAAACAACTGAACTTCTACTACAGGTTCAATTATTAACTATATGTTTGATTTTAAAGATCTGACTATCTCTTTTCTGTTGTACTTATGAACCAAAAATTCATTGGAATTAATTTAAAATTCAACAGACCTGGAGCTCATTCTTATTATTCTAACTAGTCTTTACATTGAGACTTCCGTTTTGGTTTCTATATTTACTATGTTGATTCACAAGCCTGTGAACTAATCACAGGAAGTAATTTACAGCTCTGCCTGTTATAACACTTATTTCCACAAATCTAAATATTTATCCTCAGCGCACAGATAAACATTTTGCAGCCAGAATAAAACAGGGTTTGTTCTCCCAGCTTTTCTAAACGCTGTGTAGTGTAAACAAGAGCTCAGGATGGTAGGAGAGAGAAAACTAAAGCCACTATTTTGCTTTTAGGGACCAAGTCTGAGTGAAAAGGTGCCGAATCAGGATAGTCTGATACATTCAAAGCAAAGTAAAATGTTGATTTCTGTGACTTTATTTTGGTTTGGGATTTGTTTGTTTAATTTGAAGAAAACATGACAGTGGATGGAGGAAACTTTTTTCTTTAAACAAGCTACCAAACAAATAACATTTGTTCGGATTACAAAATTGCTGGACTCCTGTTGTCTAAAACCAAGCAATCCTCCCACCAACCATAAAAAAACCCCACCTTAAAATTTTTTTCCCCAAATTCTGGCAGCATTTGGTTTTTGAAGTATCACTGACAATTTAAACTGTCAATTTAAAAATATTTGTGTGAAATACTGTTTGTTGTCATCATCCCCCACCCCACCTTTATAATGGAATGAGTTAAACACGATGTATTTGAGTAGGACACTTTTGTATTTCACTTCTAACAAAAGCCACCTGAACGGCACCATTCTCAGTTAAGAAGGGGAACCAGTCCATAGATGCACATCAGACTGTTTTTTGGATCGAGTCAGGTCAGTGCATTCCCTAAAAGAGTTTGGTGCCTCTTCTTCAAAAGTAGCTTGTGGTTATTCTGGGAAACTGTCCATGCTTTTGTTGCAGACTGGAATTTTCTGGTCAGCAGGCTGACACCTAGCTACCGCTCAATTGTTTTTCTAATTAGGACATGTACGCATCTCCCTGCCCTGCAACCCTGACCATTATCCCTCCCTCCTCCCACTTCTTTCCTCGCACCTGTATGTGCTGTTTTAGACTAAATTCAACGGAGATCTCTCCAGGGACCTCCAGAAAGATGCAATCCCATAGCATGCTGGCTATTACTGATGAGGGTTTGTAGACATTATTATAGTAGAGATAATTAACAACTTCAGGATTAAGCTCTACTTTTGTAAAAATATGTAAAAGGTCATAGAGTAACTGCTTGGCTAGTCGGGATTTCTAGGAATGGAGATGTGTTTAGGGATCAGACGATCTGGTCATGCCACGGTTCACTCTGGGGCCATCGCTGCAGGTCTGCACTGCCCACCTGTGTGGTTGCTTGGCCAAATAAGACACATACCTCTCTGAGGTGTCCCGGTGGGTCAGCAGCTTCACAGAGATGTAAGAGTTCCAGGAGATATGAAAAGCTTTGAGTGCAAAGCCTGAGCCTGTCCTGGTCAGGGTAAAGCTCTCCAAATCTTCCTGGGCTACTGCAGGTAATGATCTGGCCATTTCTCGATGGCTGGCTTGAGGGGAAAAAAATGGCAGAAAAGGAAAAGGTTTTGAGAACTACTTTTTGTCACTACTGCCAAAGCACAGTGAAGCTGCACTACCCCTTACATCCCAAATAACGACTACCCTAATCCCACAGGCTTCCTTCTACCACTGGGTCAGGCTTTCCTTATAAAGGCAGGAAAACCGCACTAATTGAACAGGAGTGTCTGGACCGTAACTGTCCATCTGAGCCTACAAGGTGCTAATTAAGTGCTCATTATGATTTCCATCTGATGACTTTGAAATGTTGGGCCATTATTTAGAATATAAAATGTGATTTTAAAGTGATACTGAATTACATAGACAACAAACTAGTATCTTACAGTTCTATGCTAGACAAATACAGTTTCCCCACTTCTCATAAAAAAGGAAATTATTCAGTAACTCACGTCAGTGTGTTCTGCATCGTTCTTGCATACTTTAATACAACATCCTCATATGAATGCAAAAACAAGGTAAAAGGCAAATTTCTTGCTGCTGTATGCTGGCAAGACTGCTAAAGTGAGTTGTGCTTTATAGCAGCCACTAATCTGGCCACTCCTCTCTCCATCAGTACCTCTCTAGGGCCATCTGAATGTCCCAGACACATTGCATGGCCATGCATGCGGTTTTAGAGATAACCTCTGCAAAGCATCACTGCGTTACTACATGAGAAACATTTTTAATTACATCTGTGAAGCTACAGTAAACTAAAGATAACCAAAAGTCAGTGGGGAAAGAGGAAAACAAGCAAGCCAAGAAAACAGATGGGATAAGACCATTGGTGAGGATTACTGCAAGGTCAGTGGTGAGTGAGTCAGAACTCAAACTGGAATACTCCCTTCAGGGTCCAGTGGGCCAGGGTCCCCTCAGAGAACTGAACAGGGCCAAAAATTTGAAGTAACCAGTAAGGGCTGTTGAGTGTGGATTGTGTCCTTCTACAAAAAGAGCTCCTGGCATGCAGAAGGCCTGAAAGACTTCTGTCTTTGAGCAGATCACTCGTTCTCCACAAGTGAAAAAGGAGCAAAACCATGGAGATGAATTAGGCTATGCTCATGGCTGAACTGCTTCTAGTTCATGACCAGCTTATTTTCAGCTCATCTCAGTATCTCTGCTGCACCATGGAGGCACATTCACAATTGGAGGAGTACAGTAAGCTCAGTTTTGCAGCTAACCACAATCAAAATGTGAATAAAGATTCAGCAGCTGATTTACCAGTTCAGCTTTAAGAGCATTTGGCTCTGATAGGAAAGCACAGCTGAACTTTTTGCTTTTTGTTAGATTACTGTATTTTGAAAGCAAAAGCTGCCTTAGCTGCTTCACTTAGAGTTTCCTTAAAGGGTAAATCCAATATGGTGTGAGGCTGACAGGTTAAAAAAGTTTCATGAAATTTGAAAAGATTGCTCTGAGTGAAGATAAATTTCCAAATGAGCCATTAATCCTTTAAAGACAGACCACACCAATCCGCCAATCCTAAATTTAAAGGAGATAATAAATAGGCTGGCAGAAGCAAAACCGTGTCGCATTTGTATTAGATACTACAATAAATAATCATTTAAATAGCCAAAAGAATTTTACTTAAGGCCAAACATAGTACAAGGAAAATCAAACAATAGATATAGGATCTAAACCTAGAGAGTATCCATTTTTATTTGAGATTAAATCAAGTAAAGCTGTAAGTTTTTTAAACTCTTGCTAACTGACTACTTAGATAAAAATGAAAGCTAATCATCAGCTCCTGTTTTGGTTTTGCAAAACCTGGTTTAACTAGAGATCTTCTAAAAACAAAATGAAATCCACTTCAATCTTCCCGTGTTACGAACCATGACATGCCAAGCACCATTGTCCCTACACCTGCGTTTGTGCATCTGTTTCCACACCCCAGCTTAGAGTGATTTGCTGGTAATCTCAAAAGAGTTTAACCCTCAAGTGAAAAGTCTCTTATTTCTCCAGTGCTAGTAAGATTCCTAAACCAGTTGGAAGGACTAATCATGGAATATGGGACCACTGGGGAATTACAGATTACAAAGTCTCTCTCTACCTTCCGGATTGCAAGTTTGGTACCAAAGCCATTTTTTCAATAGCTCTGCCATTCCGAATGATTTTTATCCCAGACACTTT
>NW_010421361.1:29636-38523 GCF_000710305.1 Buceros rhinoceros silvestris
TGCTTTTTCTCCCAGACCCTTTAAAAAACTCGCTATCAAACCACAAAACCAGTATTTGTCAAGTGACCATTGCAGCGAAGGGGTTTGTATTATTTTTTAGTATGACACTAAAAGTCTCGGAGAACTTTGTCATAAGGCAGCAACCTGCTGTAAACCCAGTTATTTCAAGTTTCTAATTTTAAAAAGGAATTCATAGCAAAGATATTTTCCTTAGCATGAGAGAAACTGTACATTATGTTAATATTTAGATGTCTCAGTAAAAGAAATTGGAAACAAAAGCCAACTTACCTCTGGAAATACAGGCATAAAAAACCGTGGAGCGATGGAGCGAAACTGCGGATCCCGAGTGCGAGTCTTTAAACTGCCTTCAAACCCAGCTCAAGCTTTCCTGCGTGAGTCAGCTGTGTTGTTGATCTCTCCTTTTATTGGCTGCCTGCACACATCTATAATTTCCTGGTCAGATAGACAAGCTGTAACTCTTTAATGACTGCAGGTGGCGTTTCACGGGCTGATTTGTTAATGGCCTGTGATTAACGAGAGCGATTACAGAAAAAGAGGTTAGATTTTTGCCTCACTGAGGAATGCCAAGGGGGAAAGTTGTAGAAAACCGAATATTGAATCCATATTGGATACAGCCCAGATATGGAAGAATGTAGAGCTGCTTGCAAATTGTGCCGCTAATGCTTATCTCTGCAGCAGATCAAGCCAACAGCACAAGTACAAAAGCCCTTTAAACATTTAAAGTCAAATTAATCTTAAAACAGGGTGAAAATTGGTGCTTTTTTCTGTTTACAGGGTATGTAAGCATAGGGGTAACATTATCTTGCAAGGAAGAACTAAAGATCAATTGGAGGATGCAGTAGACAGCTACCAGGATGGGTCCCTGCGTCCCCCTCATCTTACAAGGAGAAGTTGAGGGAACCGGTGATGTTTAGTCAGGTGAAGGAAGCTGGGGCGTCTGCTAGAAGACTACTGCTGCTTGAAGGTCAGTTATGAAGGCAGAGACAAAACAAATTCTTCTCCCTAGTGGCAGGTAACAACCAGTAGCATAATCAGATGTCTCTGCTTAAGGGGCTGTTGTGGTTTAAAATCACATTTGCTCAGACTTTCCACTCCATGAAGACTGTCTTTATTTATAGAGTCTGACTTTAGAACCTGGTGTCAGTCAAAGAGATTCTGTCCACAGACTTCTGTTGGTTTTGGATCAAATCCTAACCCCCAGCAGCAAGGGAGCAAGCAGCAGGGCAGTTACCTAATCCTCCTATGATCACAGGAAAGTCCCTTATATCTAAAAATCATGTGGCTCTGTGGCCTGAGAGGAAGTGCCCTACCAGTAGGCAGCGTGGAGTGTGCTTCATGTACAAGACATTACTTCCTGACAGCTATCTGACCAGCATCAGCTTCCTCTGCCCAGCACACCCCTCCAAAAAGTGAAATTACTACGAGGGAGCTGAAATAGCAAAGGTAAAACAAGTGGGTTGCAACAGTCCTGGAGAAGGCTGGAGGCATGTCACATTGCTGTGGCACAGGATCCTCCTCCCCTCGGCTTTAGTTTATCAACACCACATTTGTGTCCATAGTTACACTTCTGTAAAAAAGACATTGAAAATGTTCTCCCCTATTGAAGGTTCAGACTGTACTGCAGCAGCATCGTGGTTCAAAATCCTTACAACTAGTTAAAGAAACTTCTTAGGGGGAGCTTTGTAGGCAGTTTGAAGGATTTAACCTGATTGAAATTCTTTGACCCTTGAGGTAGTCTTAGGTACTTCTGTATTTTTAGAATATCACGTGCTGGGGAAGCAGAGTACTAGAACAGTCCTGCATTTGTTTACTCCTTTTGACTATTGTTTTCAGCTTAAAATAAACCTCAGTATAAAACTGTAAAGCTTAACTTCAAAAACATTTGGAGAAACCAGAAATATATAGGCCTACTTGCAGTCCAGGTCTAAACTAATTGAACACCATTATTGCTGATAATGTTAATTAAAAATAATCACTGTCTTACGTATATGTAATTTATGCAGAGAAACTTCAAGCCTCTCACATAATATGAAAGCTTATAAATAATGGGCAAGGAAAAAACCTCCACAGGCTCACACAGGGCTGCCTTGTGCAGTAATTAGACAAAATTAAGAAAACCAAAGTTTGGTTTGACAGTCAGCAAGTTGTTGGGAGGGTGGTTTGTTAGTTTTTAAATTATGGAAAATATTTGGAATAAAGCCTTCCAGCAGACATTGAATCTTTCTAATCTCCTATGCGTAGGATTCATCCGTTCATAAATACACAGATACTGGAGAAGTATAGCCAACTTTTGCCAAAACCAGTATCTGCGTGATGCCTAGAGACCGCATGCTCTCGTCAAGGACAGGGAAAGACCGAGATCCTATAGAAATACCACCGAGAGCTCTTCTGACCACATGCAAGGGGAAAGAGCGATGAGCAGGGGGATACTCTGATGAGCATTTAAGATGGCCATGATGTGAGTGTCTGCAGGATTCCTTAGTGAGTGAATCCAACCATCCCAGCAGGAGTGGAATAACACATAGCACACAGGGTCTGTAACTGCAGGAGCAATTCCGAGACAGCATGTTATTTCTCATGCGTACACTTGTTCCTGCTAAATGACAGCCCAAGTCTTTCAGAAGAAATCAAAAACAACCCTAAAGATCAGGTTTTATTTCATTCAGAAGGCAAACAAAACTCTGAGCCCCTGAGTGTCAAAGAATAAACAGTAAAACTCCCACCATACTTAAACTTTTCAACGTGTCCAGGGACGGTCTTTTAAAGCTTAGCCATATCACGACAAGAACTAAAACCATTGCTTCTTCAATCTGAACTTAGCTCGTGAGTAATCCACGAAAACAAGACAGTGTCCAGGGAACACAAACATGCTCTTAACATCCTGGAAGTAGGGATAATAGTGGTGCCTAAAGGATAGCACACTTAAAGAGATGAGTGATTTACAGCTCTCGTAATAGTCACGCAGAGTGAAGCCTGTTACAGTCAAATTTAAAACAAATCAGAGCTTTACAAGGAGCAGCATTAAAGGACCACAGCGTAAGACAAAGCATTAGTAGAGTGAGAATGCTCAATAAAAGAATGACACAGTACCAGGAGATTGAAGCATTAAGATGACCCAAATACCAAAGCCTCTGATGCATGTTCAGTAAATACTACACTTTGATATTTCAGAAGCATTGCCGTCATCATTTCTCAATCTGGTTATTCCAGTTGAGCATCTGTACAGGATAACTTTTGGCAAAGAGGCAGGTTCTAAGGCGCAGTTTCTTTGGCACCTTGTGTATTTCAGGAGTTCTTGCAAGAAGTGAATATTAAAATGGTGTGAGGCTTCGGATTTGAGTGATTCACACACTCTGTATTTCACCTTTATAAAATCTAAGTTATAGTGGAGGAGTACAGCCACTGATAGAATCATCTTGCTTTAGAAGATAGGGCTCCAAACAGGCACAGTACTTGCCTGCTGTCGTGCGGTACTTCAAGATACAAAATGATCATGTCCATTTCATGGATCTACAGTGGAACCGAGGCTTTGGGTTTTTTGTTGTTCAAGAAAACTGTTTTCCAAACACCCATACCATCCTGTTTTGGAAAAGTCGTAAGATTTACCTTGTCATTAATGAGATGACGAACAAGAGTATCAAAGCATCTGGCCTTAAGTAGTTTCTGTAAATCGAGCAGTGCCAAGCACCTCTGCTAACTAAATTGCACCACAGAAACTTATTAATTCTTTACCCAACTGTTTTAAAGAGTGGAGTCTTAAACAGGTACCACACAATTCAGAATTCGCGTCAACGTGAGCAACAAGATGAAGAAATCCTAGACTGCAGAGAGCTGAGGGTGTCATACCTCAACTTGTTAAATGGTTTATAAGAAGTGCCCTAGACCACATCCCACATGTTCGTGATCTGCTTGGAAGCATGATGTACTAAACAGTATTAAGGTAGGGTGGAGAAATGCTAAACCTCCATCAATTACGTACCTGGAGATAAATAGCTCCAGTGAGCTAAAGGTGAAATGACAGAGGCCTAGATGGGATGACCTGGTTGTGAATGTATAGCACAGGCATGCAAGAGAATGTAAGCAGGCTTTCGAAGCTCTCCTAGCGCGGGCGAGGCAACAGAGCAAGCGCTCCCTCCTTGCTCCCATAAGGATACGTGTTCCAAAGAGAGAGAAAGTACCGCATATTCATCAACTGCCCCAAGGACGCACATCCTATAGAGAGAAGAGCAGCAACACCTCTACCAAGGCCGTGCTCGCCTCCAGGATTTTCCACTGGGAAGTGGGCAGGTTTTTTAATTGCCTTGATCCCAAGTGTCGCTAATTCTGAAAAATGAAAATATGCAAGTGAGTACAAATAATCAACAAGAAAATTTTTAAAAACCTAAACTAAATATTCTTTGCCCATTGTGGGGCTGGTTTGGGTTGGTTTGTTTTGGGATTTTTTGTTTGTTTTTTCAACATTGCAACAACTGGTACCTTAAAGGCATCTGAAAGGTACAGATTGCCACTGACTTCCTTTTAAGTGTTGTATAATCACATCTGCTTACAGGCCACTTCATTTAGTGTCTTGAATTCTGAATTGCAGTAAACGTCAGCAGACTTTCAGTCATCTAGGAAAACAGGGCTTATGGTGAAACTGTGCTCTACTAAACCTGACTTCTACTGAGTTTGTATTCTTTGAATTTGGTCATTAACATGCTAAACTGGAATTAAGTCCTGCACCACCGGAGATGAGTGCTTCCTTTTCTTCTGTGGAGAGCAGCCAACTAACACAGGGGATGTAAGAAAAGGGGAATTTACCTTGGTTTCCCAGCCGCAAATATCATTGCCCTTTGCAGGTCAAAGAAGCCTTTGTCAACCTGAGAAATTTTAACTGGGCTAGAATGCATGAATTGCATGAGTGATTCGAAGAGATAGCACCTAAAAAAGAGCAGGCAAGTCTTTTCATATAAAAAAAATACACTGATGGAACTTCAATCCCATTCAAAATTTTTATTAATAGAATTAGTTTTAACAGATATTGAAGTCATCAAGGGGCTAAGCACAAGTTTCAGCTTTTGTTTGGAGGCTGCCAAATCAAAACCCTCAGAAACTCTATTCATCACAGACCTGAGAGTTTGGAAGACAGCTAAAAAGAACACCAGGTACGGGGTTTCATTACACATAGTCTCATTGAAAACATATTCATTTGCGAGGCTGAAGTTTTGATTGCTCAGCCCATGGCCATCACCATCGTTTCTCCAGTGAAAGTGATGAGAGAACAGGGACAGGAGTGAGAGCTATGTAGGCAGCATCAACACAGACTAGAGGACACAAGCGCTGTCTGTCCTCAGCAGTCTGTGCCTGCCTAGCTGTCTTTGGAAGGCATAATTTCATCTATAGCAAAGACACTTGAGCCAAACATATAATAATTACTAGTCACGTTGTTTAAGAAAATGGTACAATAATGCAGCATAATCTTCTTCTGGGACTGATATTCTGACTTTTAAGTGTCTCAATTACCTAACTACCGTTTTAACACAGGCAAATGAACTGAACTGAAAAGTAAACTGATCTTCTAATAATATCACCTTAAGTACTTTCCTGCCTTTTGCATTTTAAAGCTGAAAATAGGAGTGTGGCATGAGTGAAAACAGCCTGTACAGGGTGGACTTTGTTCTATTATGTTCTTTTCAGGAAGTAGCAACAAAAATAAATTACCAGTGGCAGATTTCCCCCATTGTACTGTAAGAGAAAAAACCTCGAAGGGTTACCATGTCCTGAGGTGCCATATACACCTACTTCCTCTTGGCTCCAGTAGTACAGAAAACCAGGTAGCAAAACAGACAGCATGGAAAACATTAAAAAGAAAACATTTAGAAATTGCGCAAGAGAAGCCGATGACCCCTAACTCCGGCAGCCTTGGGGAAAAGCTGTGGTCTGTCCAGCTTACGTAGATGCCACAAGTAGGCTGAGGATCATGATTGTGAGAAGCAGCTGCATTAAGTATATTTGTGCACCAGTACCCACATCTCCAGAGCATGCTGGGGGGCAACCAGCTGGAAAGCAGCTCTGCAGCAGAGAACCCTGGGTCCTTAGTCAGTGAGCTGCTGAATGTGAGCCAGCCACGTGTCTCTGTGGCAAAGGAAGATGACAAGCACCCTGGGCTGCGTTATGAAGAACGTTGCCAGCAGGTCAAGAGAGAGCTCGGTCAGCACTGGTGAGACCACATCTGGAATTGCATCCCCAGTTCTAAGCTTCCCAGTACAAGAAAGATGTGGACATACTGGAACAAGCCTAGCAAAGGGTCAGAAAGGTGATAATTAAGCAATTGGAGGATCTGACAAGGGAAAGCCGAGAGAAAGAAAACTGTTTAGCTTCAAGATAAGGCTCAGAAGGATCTTGCTGTTGTATATAAACACCTGGTGGGAGGAAGTAAAGATGACAGAGCAAGACTCAGTGTTGCCCAGTGAGTAGACAAAAGGCAACGGGCAGAAACTGAAATACTCAAAACTCTTTAAACATGGGAAAATGCTATAAAGATGATTGAACACTGGAACAGGTTGTCCAGAGAGGCTGAAGCCTCCGTCCTTAAAGATGTTTAAAAGCCTGCTGGACATGGTTCTATAAGCACAGCTTGATTACAGTTCTTCTGTTTTTCTGAAAAACCTTTCTGCAAAATAATTGTGAAATGTAGTTCTAAGAACAGATGTGACATCAAACATTGAACTGCTTAACACTGTTATTAGCTTTGAACTGTTGGAAAAAAAGGGAAAATCGTGAAGAAAAGTAAACTGTGGGGGTTTTCTCAGCTCTTTTGCTAGGACTTCCACACAAAGTTGTGCAATATTTTAAATGTTGGTGCGGAGAACATTTGCCACGTTCTGGTGCATTTTATATAAGATGAGGGACTTCTAGTGAGTCTGGTTAGCTGTGTACACAGTCAGATACGAAAGTTGATGGAGATTAAGTTTATCTCAAGAGGCATCAAGAGGTTATTTGAGGTTATTTTTGATAACCTATTTGAGGAGGTTATTTGAGATTATTTTCTCTATAGGCAGTTTTATATATGTTACATTAAAATTTAATAGCAAGAAAAATAGCAGTGCTTAAATTGCTGGCCTTAGCTGAGACTGCCCGTTTCCAGAAAACTGTCTGTTGTTACCTCCCAAGTGAAAAGCGATACCTCTAAACACCATTGTAAGAAAAATAATGAAATAAATATGGACATGTGCATGGTTAAGCAACTGAGGGGTGACCGCTTAACCTGCGTTGTTCGAAGTGCTACCTGTGACTTCATCAGATAACCAAAATGAAGGCTATCTATCTAAGGGGGTTTTCATAAGTTTTTTTTCCCCTCCCCACAACATCATGAGGAAGTTGCGGTGCGAGGCTCATGTGAGTTTCATCACTGCCTTTTCTTGCTTTCCTGGGGAGGGCAGTTGCTTAACTTTCCTGTCCTGCGTCTTTAATAGAGTCAGAACTATTGGAACTGCAGTATTAAGCCAGATCAGGTATAGCACAACTATCAATGTCACTATGCTCCTGTAACTGAACAAGCTCCGTTCCCAACACTTTCAAAAAGTGCAGTAGTCTCTCTGCAGTGTCATGTTCTGATACACAAGTGATAAGCAAACCATAGATGGAGATAAAAGTGAGTGAAGCAATCAGAAAGGCTGACGATAGACAGAAATATTAAGTCCTACCATTATACATCACAGTTTATTAATAGCAATTCCAAGTCTAATTGACCTTTCAGAATTCACACCCAGGAGTTAATGAGCTTCGTAAAGCTTGGTTGACAAGGAGCACAATGCTACAGCCATCAGTGCCTGTCTCAGTCTCTACCCTTTTCCGCAGTATTGTAATAATTTTTAAAGTCTAAACTATGTTTTGCTCAGGAAGAAGATTCCCAAAGATACTGATTTCCCAAAGCCGCTTGAAAACAAGGAGCTTAGTAGAAGAGAGAGAGCACACATGAAGATGAATCAGTGGTGCTACAACAAGAGGTAAGTTCTTATGAGACTCGAGACACCACTTGCCACTAGGTTCATGCTGCAGCTTCACTACACCAGAATTTAAAAAAATTAACTGCAATGTGCAAGTCTTCAGAAAACCATGCTATATTAGTTTCAACACCAATGTAACTACTTACAATTCAAATAAGTTTTCAATTCAGTCCATCGCAGCTGCTCTGCCTCATCTACCTTCACATGGGCTTGATTCTCCTTTTTTTGTTCAGAGAAACAAAACCAAACTGTAAGAGAAAGGCTGCCGTAATGGTTTATGCTGTGTTGATGTTATCTATATCCATTAGAATGCGTGTTTAACCAAAATGTGTGTTTACTGTGCTGCTCCTTTTAGTCAACGGTCACAATTACTAGTATGAGAGAGCTGCAGGAGTAGGCTGCTTGCTCTACGAGCTGCAGAGCAGGAGCCACAGGGGTCACAGTGCAGGCTGGAACCTTGTCCTTACCGGTAAAGGCTACAGTACCCAAGCGAGCAGTGCAGAACAGAGCAGGCCTAGCAGTCAACGTACAAGTCCTGAGCAAAGACGCCCACCTGAAGGAAATCCCCAGCAGCGAGGCACCAGGCTGAACCCAAGCACACCAACAAGGTAGCTCGGAGAGGAGGCACCACTGAGGACCTGAGCTTAGATGCAGTTCCTGGGCCAATGGGCAGACAGCACATGGGTGGATGTCCCAGATGCTGCTGCTGAGGACAATTAGGAACTGTTGGTGCCTTCAGGACCCTGACAGAAGTTAAATTCCAGTAGTCACAGCCTATCTTTCCTTATAGGTAGCCCTTTGAAATTACTGAGTTTGTGTTAAAGGGCTTAATGTGGCTTTATTAGGCTATAATGAATTTTTAATTTGTAGTTGTTCCG
>NW_010421361.1:38658-42226 GCF_000710305.1 Buceros rhinoceros silvestris
AGATCTGTTTCTGACTGTCTAACACTAATCTTAAAAAGAATAATTCTAATAGTATTTTATGCTTTAATGCTACTTCCATGCAGTTCTGATTAACTGTTGGTCAAAGCTACAGATTTTAACTGTTACCTCTTCTGAAACAGTCTCTAATTTTAGTGCTTGGAGTGTCTTCTCGCTTCTATTTTTGGTGATGCTCCCCAAAAGCATGCTTGGAGAAACTGAGGTGAATAAGTTTCGTTTCTTTTACCACAGGGGCTGTTGCACAGAGATTGCAAGTTTCGTTTCTGTGGTTATCCTTTTAGAGAAAACAGATGTGATTTATTTAGAGGAATTTCATCAGCAAGTGGAAAGCCACGAGGGAAGTATCAGAAGAAAACCAGTTTCTCTAAATAGTTTCTAATAGGCTGTTCTAATAGACTTAGAATAGTTTCTAATAGACTTCTAATAGAGCTAGCTGCTTCCTAAGCTAGGACTCAACACACCGCAGCCTGCTAGAGGCTTTAGAAGATGAAAGATTTGTTCTTGTGCATTATAGTAGGTCTGCTCAGTGTGTAAAATCACAAAAGTCGTTACTAGAAGCAGGTTTGACATGGGAATGGAGTTCAGAAAACACTGCATGTGACTTTTTACAAAAGCTGTCTTTGTCTTCAGGCCTCAGTGCTGCGTGGCAGGTGGAGACAGACTACCCTGTTCATGGAGCTTTCCGTGTCAAGCATCTGCTGACTACCACCTGACTTGTGGTGCAGGAAGAGTATAACGAAATGAGAAGATATACTTCAAGGTGAATAAAGTTGTTAAAAATTAAATTATCCTTCTCATGTCAATATACTGTATATATCCTTCTCATGTCAATATACTGTACTGTGACACATTACACGCCGTCTGCTGAATCGCAAAGGCAACGATGCTTTGGTTTCATGAGGTCACGTGTGCTAGTTTGAGCATTCAAATCTGAGAAATTAAAAACTTAGATTATTTTTAAAGATACTGACTTCACAATGCTGTATCCATGGAAGTAAAAGGAAATCTATTTTCATTTTACCTTCTTGCACCTCGACATAATTTAGTTTTGTCCAGCTACTACATTACCACTCCTTCTCTCTCTCATCCTTTCAGTACTGGGGGAAAGGGTAGTTGAGATTTTTCCTGCCATTTCATCAGTGGGGTTTTCTGGTAAATTTTTGTTGCCTTACTTTCAAAACATCCACTTTCATTCTGAGAATCTGGGGGCTATTTTTAGTTTCCCATTAGAAGTAAAACTGCCCTGTCAGTATATGGTAATATAATTGCTTTTCCTTTTTGTCGGTTCTGCTTGTAGGTTTAATCTCGAGTTGCTTAGCAGCATTGCATAAAATCAGGAATATTACAGTTTAAAAAACTGAGGGTGGAAAATCAGTTTGTTTCTGGCCCTGAACCAGACAATTTGTCTGTTGAGAATACCATCTCCCTTGCTGGGCTGTGTTGTGGAGCTGCTGTTTTCCCTTGTTACCTTTTCCACAAGTTTGCTGTCTCTCCCCTTGTTTTACCCCTGGTTTGGGAGGACTGTGAGCGGTGGCTGATATGAGGCTGATGTGCATTCACAGTGCTTACCATGAAATGTTCTGTTCATAGATCACTGTAGCAGTGCTGAACAAATAGGGATTAGGTGAAATGATAAATACAAGTACGTGAGGTGGGAGGTGCTGCCAAAAACCCTGGTAACTCCAGAGAGATTTGTAGGGTGATGGGAATTACGTGGTGAACAAGAAGATGGCATTTTCTAATGTTATCTGTGGAGACATTTAAGCAGAGGTGCATGTGAACTGGATTTGGAGCTTACAGTAGAGTTGGTAGGTGAGGAAGGGAGCAGAAGCTTTCAGTTCTAAGGTCAGAAGAGGTAAATTTTTTAGGCTGTAGGAGGCAGAAAGGTTAGAGGATTCCAACAGGCATCTGGAAGGGAGGTGGGTGGACAAAAGGCTGCACAAACAGTAGGAGCCTTAGGGGACTGTGAACCTCTGGGACCGACACAGAGACAGGTTCAGCTCTTTAATTTGTGGAGGGTTATGATGGAAACGTTTCTTTCCCCTCTCTGAATGTTACAACAGTCTTTGATGCTCTCTCCAGCTTGCTGTCAGACATAGCATTTGCTCAAGTATTTACACAAATCCCACAAGTGCACTGTTCAGTGTAAGGATGGAAATTACCCCAGTGTACCCACAGAGGTGATGATTGACTTGGGGACTCGGCTATGCCTCGAGCTGAAAGGACAACATTCAGGGTGGTTTAAATAAACCCAGTGTGCTAGAGGGTTGGATGGGACTGCTGGACAGGGAGGGTGGAACCTGAATGTGATGGATTTTTGAACCGGTTGCGATAGAAACTGAGGATGAAGGTAGTATATTACTTCATGTGGTCCAGGGTGTAAAACAAACCAAAAATGTTAGGAGACAAATAATAGGCCTATCTCATTTTAGCGATGGCAACAGCTCGGTCTTGGTGGTGGTAAAATTATTTGTAGTTCAGAAATCACTACTAAAAACTGTATAAATCAATTATTGCATATTGGTGACAAAAGCAAGAACCTGATTCCTTGCATAAGAAGAGGATTAATACCTCCTTTATTCTTAAAGTAACGATAGAGACTATTAAACAGCAGCTGTAAAAAATATTTTTTTGTTGGACTGTGAATCACTTGCAACCAAAAGTTGTCTAAAAAAGCCACTGAAGAGATCTTGTCTCCAGATACTTAGCTTTGCCAAAATTTAGAGTATTGGTAAAAATATATATGCTATTTCCAGAAAGATTTAATATATTTTTTGTTGTTATTTTAAAAAGCAGATAAAACTTACTGGAAGATAAGCTGAAAAACCACCCATTTACGTATTTCTCCTGGAGGAATGACTGTATCACAGTTGCTGCTATGACCACCACACCAACACCAGTCATTCCAGGTAACTTTGCGGGCACATTTGAAGCTCATTTAGAGGACCACGTTCAGGAACACAGAGTGACTGTAAGTGCTTGCTAGTACAGCGTACGTATTTGCTTGGTGTCCTTCAGGTAGTCTATTTACCCCAGCTTTCAGGGCTGTCTTTAGACTTAGCTGCGAGGCACGTTACAAACGTCGTGCCAATATGACAGAAGTACAAAGTGATGCGTGGAATAACTCCGCAATCAAAACTGAGGAGCAGGTATGTTTGTTCAGCGCTGGGTATAGGCAAGAGTTAAGTATCCTCAAGGTGCCTGCACACGGAGCAGCAGCGGTAAAACATTCTGATTTAAATTAGGTCTCCTCCCCTTGCGCAGGTGCAGTGTTATTCTTCGGGGGTCTTTTTGGTGGTCTTGAAGATGAAGTCAAGTCTTCCTCATATCTGCATTTTTAACCTTATGTTTAGGAGCATGCGCAGTTCGGGGACAGCTGGGCAGTGTCTCTCTCCCAAGGTTAGTTCATGATTTATTGCCTAGAAATGATTCTCCTTTTCCTCCTTATCTTACCCCAAACAATGAAGCAGTCTTTTAAGTGGTAACAACCCTCAGTTTTTGAAGGGATAAGAACCCTACTCAAGACCTGCCAAAAGCAGGGGAATGTGTT
>NW_010421361.1:42712-44350 GCF_000710305.1 Buceros rhinoceros silvestris
AAGCATTCTACAGGTATGAATCCAGATAATTACCTGGCTCAGACACGAGATGTGTGGCAGACACCATTTTGTGAAACTTGCAGAACACTGTGTACCCAAAAGAGCATCGGTGCCAGGATTTACAAGAGGTGGATCCTGGTTGCCAGGATTCAAAGAGAAAATGACACAGTAACTGCAGACAAGTTTGCTTGACAAATTTGAGCAAAATCATCAGAAAGCAATCAGAATATGATGTCAATACTATTTCAGAGCAAACTAGCTTTATTCTTTGAGATGGCAATTTCAGAGGAGAGCTGCGCAGATACAACCAGTTTGTTAAAAGCTTTAGTATACCACAACATTTCAAAGAAAAAGATTTTACAGAAGTAAACAGGTATTTCACAAATGTTAAGGCAGACAGCTGTCAAACCACAGAAGCAGTACAGGTGATCCTTTGCTTTCAAGCATTTTAAGAGGATTATAGATCTGCTCCTTTGCCCTGCAAGAAAGTATTCACATCACGGCAGCAGTGTCCACCTGGACAGCATACTGTGCAGCCCTCTAGCACAACTACGCTGGAGAACCCAAGTGAGCTTTGGTTTGGTTTTTGGTTTTTTTTTTTTTTTTTTAATTGAAGAGCTAAAATATAGTCTATTATTCAATCCACTGAATGGCCAAGAAAGATGAAAGACCGCACGTTTCCACGAGCCAGCCTCAGAATTGCCATTTCATCAGGAAGCATAAGGCCTCATATTCAGCCATTAAAAAAACCCAGTAAAAAAACCCCTAACCCTTCATAGGGAAGGGAATAAGAAGCCTCTCTTCGATCATCTTCCCCTTTCTAATATAAAGTCTTTTGAAACCAAGACATTTTGTCAAGTTTTTATCAAATCAACAATACCAAATGCCTCCATTTCCTTCGCATTTTTGGAAGAGAGACTTCCTGTTTTCAAAAAGATACATGCATGCCACAATAGAAAATTCTATTGTTTTGGTAAAGCCATATGGAAAGGGTTCACAGCAGTTTGTAGAGGACCTAATACCCCTATCTAATCTGAGAGCAAATGTGAACTATTATAAACTTTAGTGATTAATGCAAAAAATGGTAGAATATTGAGAAGCAATACGGAAGAGAGCTAGTTTGTTCACTTGCTGAGCTCATTCTGGCAAAATGCATTTTTCATAAGGGGAGGGCTGAAGATAACGCATCATGGAGCAAAAAAAAATAACATGAGCCAGCTTAGACAATATACTGGGGACAGGGGAGATAGAAACAGGGCAGTAGTGTTTGTGTAGAGGCAGCAGCGAGGTGGAAATCAGCACACAGCTCCTCTCTGAAAAGAATGTTGAAGAACTAGAAAGGGCAAAGAATGATTTGCCAGGAAACTTGGAGATTGGCAAAAGCACTTGACAGCAAGACCCTAGAGAATGTTGTACATTCATTTATCAAACAGACACTGAGAAATAACTTGTCTACAGGTTTATAAGTTCTTTCACGAGGAGGGAAGATAGAGCAGAGAGCTTTCACAGAAGGAGCAAGTCAGAGCTATGAACAAAGGGCTGGAGACAGAACCAGGCAGTGTGAAATAGAGGCACAGCTGTAACACTGGGGGTGACTGACCATGGGGAAACCAAACAGGCACCGGAGGAGCATCTGCC
>NW_010421362.1:0-3407 GCF_000710305.1 Buceros rhinoceros silvestris
TTATCATCACCAGACCTTGGTTTACCTCGACTAAACCGTTAACAATGGTCAAATACTTATTTCTCTACATGAGCTTTTTTAGATGTTGCTGCTATCACCTGAGTCATATGTGCAAATCAGACTTTGGAATCCTTTGTTTGCATGTTATTGACATTCTTAAACCATTAAAACATAAAAAATAAATTCAGATTTTTTTTTTTTAATAATCTAGGGGTGACATTCTTATGCATTCAAATGTAATAAGAAAATGTGTTTTATGGGGAAAACAAACAAACAAAAATATAGCCCTTACAGTTGGAAGAACTGCCAAAAAAAAATCCGTTTTTTTGGTTAATTCTCTGCCCATTTCTCCCTGGTAAAACATATGAGATAAAAACTTCCTATTTGAATTTTCATATAAGAAAGTATTTGTGCAAAGATATCTCCCATCTTAACTACTTCTGCAACTCATAGTTGTCCTGGGTTAGAAAAAAACAGTTCAATTAGAAAAACTGGTTTGTTTTAAAATGACCAACCGTGATGCGTTCCTCCCATTTACGTTCACACATCTTACTGGTTGTGAAAACTTTGGCGGGCTCTCCATCCCGTTAAGAACCATGCATGGGACGGGGTTACTTCTGGGAGACTTGCTCCAGCTTGTGGCTTGCCCGGGCTCTTTCTTGGCATGCTGGCACCCATCCCATCTCTGCTGCTTCTCCCCATCGGCTCCAGACCTGCCTCACCACTTGCTAATAGGCGAGTACAGACTTGCCTTTCTTCCTCTTTCACTGGCACCTGGATCTGCTCAGATTCTCGCTGCTGCTGTGATCCCCAGGGCCCCACGATGGCCTGCATTGCTGTTTTGTCCCTGCCGCTGGTGCGCCTTTTCCTTTGCTGCCGTTTAACACCTGCAACCCAACTGCTGTGCTATGCTCAGCTCAGGCCCTGCCTGCGCATGGATTCTGCTATGGATACACCAACAGGCTTGGCTTTGCTCCCTCAAACCCGCTGACCACATGGCCACCACCATTTTGAACTGCTCGGTGTACTTTTTTTTCCCTTCACTTTTATTTCCCTAACCACAGTTTAATCCTCACTACACCAGTTTTCCAATCCCATATAAACCTGCTAATATTTCATTTGTTTTTCTGTATATAATATTTTTCTAGAGTTATTAAACTTGTTTTAGTTTCCCAAACTTAAGAGTTCTCACAAAATTTTTCTTTCTTCTTATCTCTGCTCTTCATCCCTTTTTCTCCTGGAACGGGAGGGAGGTTAGAGAGGAAGAACTTGTCCTGTAATTGGCATACCTCAGCCAACCAGTGACAGTAGTACATATCAAAACTAGGGTAAAGGATTAATCCTATACTGACCAATAAACCAATCCTGCACGAATTAATGAGCGTCCTAATTTTTCCTTCTTATGAACTACATAGTTATGCATGGGAAAGAAGTATTTGGTTATAAATGTTCCCTTAGTTTCCAGCATTTAATGAATAAATTAATGTAGTCTATAGAATACTTCTAATATGATGATTCCTTTCATTTTAGTACAGTCAGTGGTGAGGGCAAAATGCAACCCTCAAATCACAAGCGAAACTCCACTAGCAGAGGCACTGAAGAAATTAAATTGCCATTCTTATTTTCAAAATGGTCCTGTATCTCTTCAAAGAAGAGTTATCTCTGGGTTAAAGTGTTAGATTGCAGTTTTAGAAGCCACAGATTTCACATGTGATCCTTGCAGTCATCTTAGTTTTTCCATAGCCAACCTCCTCATAATTAAAAAAATATTAATCCAGCATCTCCTTTATTTTCTTTTCCATTTATATTTATTAACCTTGTGTCTTTTTCTTTTAAGTTTACTTAAGTAGGGACCTCATCTTTTTAGAGGTCAGGAAGTGTTAACATAATTCAATTAAGGTTTAAAAATACAGATCTCTGGAGAAGAACTTATGGTTGATATTGTAAGTCCTCTTCCCTAGATGTCTACATTAATCCCTGATTTCTACAACACTATTTTCTCATTTTGCCAAATTGTCATATAAATGCCAAATGATAATCGGTGATAAATTCTGGACACCTAAGAGGAAGCAGTTATGTATAAAGTTCACTGAATTGCAACATACCTACTATAACTGCAAAGGAACAAGGTATGAGATAACTATATAAACAGAACTTCAACAATGTAATCCATGTAATTCTCTTTGAAATTTTTGGAACCATATTAGCATTCAGACTAAATAAATATTGCTGGAATGGATGCTGGTTATTCCAAGCAAGTGTTCTCTGCATTTTTTTCTTTTAAGTATTCTTCATTAAAGACAAACAGAACAATAACTTTATATTGCTGGGGCAAAAGAAGCATAAGTGAAAATGGCATCGCATTTCCTAACCCAAGCCATTCAGATTAGCCAATTCTCTACTACTGGGGTCCCACACCCCAATTCTCATGTGTTCTAACAAGTACTAGCATGCCTGAAATGAACTACCAAGTTGTAGATTAAAAAATAAGTTAAAGGAAATATTCCTTCACACAAGTAGCTAAGTCATGGGACTTTGTGTCACACAAGATTTCATGATAAAACTTTGCTAAGCTTAAGAAAAGCATCTGGGCAACCTCATGTAAAGAAGTTATTAGCTATGAATAGTCTGAAACACATACTAAGGAAGATTAGGAAATTTTCTTTTTAAAAAGTAACGTGATTTACTTGGCTTATCTTTTACTCTTCTCTGTACGCTTGTTACTGGCCATTGTTCAAAACAGGAGGAGACATACCTTTTGTCTGACCCAGTAAGAATATTCTTTTAGTTTTACTGAGCATAACTTCATCTTGACATTTAATGACTTACTGTCTTCACTAGTAGTGCTATTTTTTTATGACTTTTGGTGTTTGGGATGTATTTTCTCTTTAGGCAACATTTTCCAAATACTTAACATAGTTGACCTTTACAACTGCTGATTTATGACCGTGTCAGCCAGCAGCACACGATTCTTTAAATATTCTGTCCCATTTTCATAAGCAGCTCCTTGAAACTGATCAGATTCCTTGAAGACCTTTCCCAAGCAGTTAACTGCCTTTTCCTGTTTTCATGTCAGGTTTCTGAATTAAATGTCATCTTTTTGACTCCTCTATTACGCTTTTTCAAGTTCCCCGCCTATAAATAGCACAGATTTTTCAATATCATATAATCAAAGAATGCTTTGCATTAGAAGGAAGCTTCAAAGGTCATCTAGTCCAACCCCCCTGCAGTGAGCAGGGACATCTGCAACTCAATCTGGTTGCTCAGAGCCCTGCCCAGCCTGACCTTGAACATTTCCAGGGATGGGGCATCTACCACCTCTCTGGGCAACCTGTGCCAGTGTTTCACCATCCACATGGTAATAATTTCTTCCTTTTATCCAGTCTGAATCTCCCCTCTTTGAGTCG
>NW_010421363.1:0-5786 GCF_000710305.1 Buceros rhinoceros silvestris
GGAAAATGCCCCCCTTCTCAAACCGTGACATCATGTTTGTAATAACAATGAACTGAAATCAATGAGTTAGGAATCACATCCCAGTGCTACCTATCAATGAATTTTGCATATGAAGTGCATTCAAACAGAATTATTCCACTGTTAATCCTACACAGCTTTTGGCAATATGCAAAGTACATTAAAGATTTGAGTTCAACTGTTCAAATCTGCTCTGAGCTCTAGAAGTCACTAACAATGACAAGCTATAAACATCCATTAGGATGGTCACCAAAAGTAACACACTATAAACTTTTTAAAATAGAGACTCCAGTTCTAGTGACTGAATTCCTTCCTGTTAAAAAGCAATTTTGATAATGGTGATACTATCATAACTATTAATAACATTTACCAAAGCATATCAGTACACAAACAGATGTCCCTGTGGAGCATTCTTTTTGTGGAGTGAACTCTTGAATAACCCTTGAACAAGGATCTATTCTTGACTAGGTTGTGCCAGTGTAATGTTAAGTACATTACTGAGAAAGAACAGCTCCAAGGCATTTGAACAAAAAAAGGGGCCTCCAAAATTCAAGCACAAAATGACAAGAATGGACCTTGAAATTGCAAGAGCAGGACAATGTGAGAAGCCTTAGGGCTGCAGACCGGTGCAATACTGGGTTTAGCAGTAACAACAGCAATATACAAGTATTCAACACATGACAAAACACCTTATGTACACTAAAAACTCAATGATAATATGGAATTTGCAGACCGTTGGAGAAAGAGCAAATACATTTGTCAGCAAACATGTAAAAATAACCCGAAATTAATCCAGAAATGAGGAGGAAAAAGTGCTACTATAGTCATCATGTTCTTGCCAGTGAAGCATCTGAAAGCTGGATCCTTGGTATTCTCCTACTACATTCTGCTTAAGGAACAGTAACACCAGCAATCTACTAAAACAGAATAAAAAAGTTGATCATAAAGGAGACAAGGATAGGTACTAGGAAGACAGAATCAGAGAATAACAGAATCATTCGGTTGGAATAGATCTTTAGTATCATCAAGACCAACCGTTCACCCTGCACTGCCAGGGTCCCTAAACCATGTCCCTCAGCACCACATCCACACGTCTTTTAAACACTTCCAAGGATGGGGACTCCACCACCTCCCTGGGCAGCCTGTGCCAATGCTCTGTGTTCAACAATTGTATTATAAATTAGGAAGATCTGTAATTGGATATTTTCAACTGTACCTGTTTGCATCATTGTAACTAGATTAGTAATAAGTCTTTGATTAGATTTCTAATACTTTAATTGGACTAACACTAAATTCTTGACTTTGCATAAAGTATGTTTTTTTAGCCCACACACACTGCACAGAGCACTGAGTCTGGTGCCCCACCCTCAGGGCATGATTGCTGTTTGGATGCATTGGTCGTTAAAGATATGTAGCATATCTCAGGTATCTTTTATTCTTTTGCTTCTTAACACATACACCCAATGCAACCATAGACAGATTAGTAGGTTAGCTCTTCTTTTAATGAAGTGTTGTGCACGTATGAGGGCCTAGTCAGCAGGTGTGCTTCATCACCTTTTATGCCACCACTATCAAAATGAGAAGAGTGGCAGTTTGATGAAAAGACTGTCACGGTTGCCCCCCAACCCTGATGCTCTGGAAGCAAGCGGGGATAGCAAGAGCTCAACGCACGAGTCTTCATAGCATCAGCTAGCTGCAGTCACTGAGCAGTGCTTCCTAAATTACATGAATAAGGAGCCCCATGTCACACACGAACAAGTTAACTGTACCCTCGGTTCGTCCATACAGACACCATTTGACCATTTAACACTATCTTTGAAATGCTTGCATGCTCTTCTTGCTGCGGATGGTCAGGTAATCCCATCTTGATGCAGGCTGGGTAAAGGGTTTGTTTGTCTAAGTCTTGTCCAGACACAGTTCCTCTTCTGATGCTCCCCCAGAGAACCCGAGGAGGGCAAACTCTTCCCATTGCACAGAAAGCCCTACTTCCTCCTGACTGCAGAAGCCTTCTATCTAAGATTGTAACATTCTGAGACATAAGTGAGGAAATCAGACAAAAATGTTCCTTATGTCATTGATATTTATTTGGGGATAGTTATAGTTTTTCACTAGTAGAGGCAGTTTGGGGAAAACAAATGTTTATAAAATAGTAGTAAATACTTATGAAACAAGCTGCCAGAATCCTTGATAAAAATCACAGCCAGTCAGACCAAGACACAGTTACTAAAGAACAACAAATCACTTTGTATACCACAGCACTTTTTAAATGATGTATCTTTAAACATAGTAGCACCCTAAATACATAACCCCTATGAAAGTCCTTTCTAGGGGATCAATGTCTCTTTACCTCCCCTTCAGATCACAGAAGTTCTTAAATAATCTGTATTCCTAGCATGTCAATAGTCTTTAACAATACTATCTTCAGGAAATTTCTCTTTAAGGGAGAAATAAGTAGCTTGTGAATAAATATAACAATTACTTGTGTGTGTTTCTTTGTTCCTTTCTTTATTCTGAACTGACTAAGTGTAATTTAATATTTTTTTCCCCTATATCTACTTTGTTGCCATTCTTTCCACTTCAAAATAGCTGTCTTAGTCACACAGCATAAAAGAGCTGTAAAAGCTGACTTTAAGTGGTGTTCTAAAATCCCCTAGGGACCATCCAGTATTCAGCAGGTTAAAGTAGTAGTGCTTCAGCACTGAAATGACATCTAAGTGTGGAATCTCATTTTAGGAAAAAAAAACCCCACAACTGTTAGATACTGTATTAGACAAACAAGTCTTTTAAAAGACAGCTCTTGCAGAGCACGGTCTCTACCTGGGTATTAATATATATCTCAAGTCATTTTTCATATGCTCTAAATGGGAGTGCCTGAGATAAGAAAAGGCTGCTTGTGCTCCCTCATCATTTACAATACTAAGCACTGAATTTGGCTACTGCTTAGTCATCTCCCAGCTATACCTGATGCTTTGTAAAGGCTGCTCTAATAGAATACAAAACATTCCCACTTAAAATTCATTGCAAAGTTACTAGCTGAGCTTTAAACACAGCATCTTCAAGATGCCGTGGTGACAAGATACTGTGTATCAGCTCTAACATCCTGTCAAAATTCTATTTATGATAAGTTATCAATGTTCTTTTGCCAATAAACATAAAATGCTCATCCCAATGAAAACACAATTAAAATGTAAGCAGGCTGTGTAGATAAAGTTACTAGTAATAGAAATCTGTAACAGAACTGGGGAATGACATTTTGTGACACAACTACTTTTCCAGGGCTGGCATGCAAGCGGCAGGATATCGCCTATGTGCAGACTCCTAGGGGGGTTACAGCGTTTGAAAGAAGAGCCTCATGCGTTAGTCAAAGCCTTCTAAACATCAGAATCAAACTCAAGAGGAGATAACCTGAGAGAATGAGATTTTGAAGTCAACCTTTCTTCGTTAGTATTTCTAGAAAAAGGAAAAGATGGGACCATTTCACTCTTCCTGCCAAGGTAAAAACAGAAAGCACAGATAAGTGCTTTGTGCATACAAAGTAAGTGAGAAGAATACTTGTGAGGCAAGTTAAAGGACTAGCAAAATAAATTTTTTTCTCATGCAGTTCAGGCTAACTGAATTGGGAATGGAAATGCTGAAGGAAGGGAAATTTTAAAAGTCTGAGCTATATTTTATCCAAAGCTACAATGCGATCTGCTTTAAGAGAATTCCCGGGAGGTCAGTCCAAGGCATTCAAGTGCAAGAATTAATATACTCTCTCACTCTACATTTCAGAAATACTTTGAGAAACCAGGCAAGTTGGAGGGGGTAGAAAATACATTAAATAAACTTAAGTTAAATATCCCTTGTCAGAATATTGTGAGTTTTATGAGCCAAGAAGCTCCTTTAGGGCTGTGTAATACTAGTTACAATTTCTAATTGTCTCCCACATTATTCCAGCGCTTAAACAATCCCGTTGCTTCTAGGTGGAAAAAATATAGCAAGCTACTTTGCCAAAATACATCAGGTAAAGTGATTGCTACCATCTGATACATGCAGAGGGAATTTTATTCTCAAAGGCACTTCTAATGCACCTACTCTTTTGCTACCAAGATGTACTTGATCATTTCTATTATAGAGTACTAGCATGGGATTTGCTGGGAATTAATGAGGGTTTGAATCATCTCTAGGCCCTCTCTGGGCAAATTTTGGTTTCTTTCCTCTTGAGAAAACTATGATGTGGATCTTCTCTAACTGACTTAAATGCATGTTCTCTTTTAGGTCTTCATACATTCTCCAACTCTTTCCAGGAAACTCACTGTAATTTTCCATCAAAGACTTTTGGAATAACTTTCATTATTGCTGTTTTATCTCACTTGAGCCTTCTCTTCTGCTGCAAAAGGTTAGGACACACTAACTTCTATCCTGTTCTGTACAGTCTGAAGTCAGTTAGCAAAGGAGAGAGGCGGAGAGGGGACAGCAAACAGCCTGGCTGCTCAGGCATAGCAGAAGGGGTGACAGC
The DNA here is from genome assembly GCF_000710305.1 of Buceros rhinoceros silvestris. NCBI lineage: Eukaryota > Metazoa > Chordata > Aves > Bucerotiformes > Bucerotidae > Buceros > Buceros rhinoceros. Next base: position 4,517 of record NW_010421363.1, read on the forward strand.
CCCCTGACTGCAGTTGCTGTCCTGCTGGAATGAGGAGCTTGCTGCATCTTTTGCACCCACCTGCAGCTCCAAAAGCCCCTGTTTTATCCGCTCACTGAATGAGTGCCTGTGCCAGCACAGGGGAATGAGGCAGAATTTCCAGATGATTCAGAAAGGCAAAGGAAAGGATTATGGCTTTAAATACATTATCACAGAATCATTTTGGTTGGAAGAGACCTTTAAGATCATCGAGTCCAACTGCTCAGCCTGCAATGCCAAGTTGTCACTAAAATATGTCCCTAAGCACCACATCCACACGTCTTTTAATACCTACAAGGATGGGGATTCAACCACTGCCTTGGGCAGCCTGTTCCAATGCTTAACAACCCTTTCTGTAAAGAAATTTTTCCTAACAGCCAACCTAAACCTGCCCTGACGCAACTTGAGGCTGTTCCCTCTTGTCCTATCCCTTGTTATTTGGGAGAAGAGACCAAACCCCACCTCTCTACAACTTCCATTCCAGGCATTTGTAGAGAGTGATAAGGTCACTCCTGAGTCTCCTTTTCTCCAGACTAAACACTTTCCTCAGCCACTCCTCATAAGACTTGTTCTCTAAACCCTTCACCAGCTTTGTTGCCCTTCTCTGGACACGCTCCAGCACCTCAATGTCCTTCTTTTAGTGAGGCGCCCAACCCTGAACACAGCGTTCAAGGTGTGGCCTCAGCAGTGCCAAGAACAGGGGCACAATCACTTCTCTACTCCTGCTGGCCACACTATTGCTGATACAAGCCAGGATGCCATTTGCATTCTTGGCCACCTGGGCACACTGCTGGCTCATATTCAGCAACTGTTGACCAACAACAGCCCCAGGTCCTTTCCAACCAGGCAGCTTTCCAGCTACTCTTCCCCAAGCCTGTAGCACTGCAGGGGGTTGCTGTGACCCAAGTGCAGGACCCAGAACTTGGCCTTGTTGAACCTCGTACCACTCGCCTCGGCTCGTTGATTCAGCCTGTCCAGATCCCTCTGTAGAGCCTCCCCACCTCCAAGCAGTTCGACACTCCTGCCTAACTTGATGTTGTCTGCAAACTTACTGAGGGAGCACTCGATCCCCTCATCCAGATCATTGATAAAGATGTTAAAGAGGACAGGCGCTAATACTGAGCCCTGGGGAACACCAGTTATGACTGGCCACCAATGGATTTAACTCCATTCACCAGCACTCTGGGCCTGGCCATCCAGCCAGTTTTTTATCCAGCAAAGATTATGCCCATCCAAGCCATGAGCCGCCAGT
>NW_010421363.1:5921-6317 GCF_000710305.1 Buceros rhinoceros silvestris
CCACAACAAACCCATGAGCCGCCAGTTTCTCCAGGAGAAAGCTGTGGGAAACAGTGTCAAAAACTTTCCTAAAGTCCAGGAAGACAACATCCACAGTCCTTCCCTCACCCACTAAATGTGTCACTCTTGTCACAGAAGGAGATCAAGCTGGTCAAGCAGGACCTGCCTTTCATAAACCCATGCTGATTGGGACTGATTGCTTGATTGTCCTGTACATGCTGCATGATGGCACTGTTCCATAACCTCCCCTGGCACCAAGGTCTGTCTGACAGGTCTGTAGTTCTCCAGATCCTCCTTTTGGGTCCTTCTTGTAGATGGGTGTCACGTTTGCTAACCTCCTGTCCACTGAGACCTCACCAGGTGTAAATGCACTTCAGATGGGCTATTGATCATTTT
>NW_010421363.1:6723-11659 GCF_000710305.1 Buceros rhinoceros silvestris
GGGGCGGGGTGGCGAATGCTCAATTCCTGCCTGATTATTCCCAAGCACTACCATGATTCCCAGCTCATGATCAGAACAGACTTCTATTGCTCAGAAGTAAGAGGTGCACTGCATCTAATCTCCCTTGAGTTTAGGGGGAGATAGGGGACTCAGAAATGGTTTTGTAAGCTCTTACACTTTTATGGAAAGATATATGATGTTGAGTATCGAAGCCAAGGAAAACTTCCTTGGCCTAAGATAAGAAGAAATCCACTAGAATGAAACATGTTAAGAAGACAACCAAAACTTACACCAAAAAAATCCCAAGCTGCAAACAAATGGAATTTAAACAAATCCATTTCTGGAAAAGCTTGAAGCTGCGAAACATCTGGAAAAGCCTAATGCTAAAGAAGAATTCTTTTCAGTAATCTAAGGAAAAATTCACTAGGATGAAAGGAAAGGAAAAAAAAAACCCAAACAAAAGGCACTAAAACGAAGGGAATTTAATTAAATAAACTCATTTTGGCAAAAGCAATTCCCCCTCACTTGCTCAGCAAGTTTTCTTTGAGAAAGTGCAAGTTCAATAGTTTTCTGTCTGATTTTCTGCTATGAAAAAACCCCCCATGAAACTGAAATACTTTTCTTTTGATAAAACTCTCCTTGCCTTCTACATGCATTACAAAGAGCTGAAACACAATAACAACTGCCTTTATCCTACACAAGTCACCTTGAGAGGTACAATCTAACCCTGAATTTATTTATGGTGACTATCAAGTATGACTATGAAAGGGATATCTAGTACTGAAGAATGAATATGAAATATTCTTTAGTGGAAACGATACATTATTACATAACCTCCCCTTTGTTATATACCCTCTTGCAACCTGATAGAAGACTGCAAGAACAAAAAGGGAGACTCTTGAAGTAGAGGAAGGTTTTCTAAAAGTCAACTGCAACAAGAGCTCCCTTAAGTATAGTTAAGTATAAAGCCCAGTTCAGTAAAGCCTTCTTCAAAAATCTCAGTGGCATGGCTTCCAAATAAAAAGCACATCTAAGTATTAATCTTTTGAGGAAGGAAAAAGTATAGAAGAAGAAAGATCAACTCACAAAACAGAGAAATGTTTTTGCATGAATTTTAAAGAATCTGCATTTCACTTTCTTCATACGTGCCCGTATTGGAGGGAAACATGCCCAGGTGAGAGCTACATCGCTGAACTGTCATCTGCCTGGGGGAAGAAATTAAATTGAGGGTTCATTTATTCAGAGATTTCAACTGAGTGTGAGTTGCCATAGAAGTCAGCAATACATTTTCCTAAACGCTTACATAGTTACTTTAAATTTTTCACAAATAATGCAGGAACTGATATTCATATTCTGCTGCATTTGGTGTGAGATAACTTTGAGTTACTCCCCAATTATCTAACTAATGACAATTCGCTAGACTAAGTTTCTGATTCACAATAAGAGCAATATACCATGAAATGAAAATACAAGTCTCATCCCACATTAAATTTACTGACATCCAGGTGCCTGTTAAATATTTTATGCTTTAAAGAGCATTATACAGTTGCATGAGCAAGGAGGATGGGAAAGTTATAAGGTTTTGGGGTTTTTTTCCTAAATAACAGTGATGATTACTTTAAAACTAATCTTTAACATGTCGTCTCATAGAAAACTTTTCCCACTTATTTTGGTTATAGATGCTATCTACAACTGAGAAACTTTGTTTTCATGCTTGAGTATACATTGTGGTTTGTGCAATCATCATTTTTAACCTTAATTTTACATTTTACTGATATGGTCATATTTCTAGCTTGGCAAGAAAAATGTCTGTTGTGCTTTTTACTGAATTACTTTTTAAAACAAAAGTATCAATAAATCACTTTTGTTTATGTAGTCAGATTTTTCTGAAGTGCAAAAGAAAATGAGAAGTATCAATTCTTTAAAGGCAGGTCAGGCTGGGAGGCAGTCCAGATTAGAAATAAGAACATTTTCTCAGATTTACTCTTTAAAAAGCATTCCAAATATTAAACATACAGGTAATATTCCAAATTTCTAAGCGGTTTGTTTGTAAGTTCCTATGAAAATAGTGTGAGTCATATTCTGAATAGTCTTCTTGGATGATTTCTCCCCTTTCAATTATTTCCCAGTTAAAGTAATTACTTTCTTAGTCATTTTGCACATTTTCCTTTTCTTCGATTCCCTCTGGTGCATTACCCTGTAACAGATGTAATTTCTATAGCTTTTTACTCTTTCATGTAATCCATTCCCTCCCCCCCCCGCCCCGCCCTTTTTTATTTGTCTTTTTTGGTTTTTTGTTTTCTTTTTTTTTTTTTTTTTTGGTAGGGAGTTCACTCAGATATCTTTTGAGTGAGATGCTAAACAGACATTCGGGTTATTTTACAGCCTCAACATTATATTTTAAAAGCTTTTATGCAAAATAGCAAAATATGAACAATGATGGTCCCTGAAGGCTAGATAATGCATTTAGGCTTAACTGTTAGCGTTGTTCCTGATTAGGTGGACTGTAGACAATTCTCAGTAGATGAAAAATGCCATTGTCTTTCCTGCAGCAAGACCATGGTATGGACCAGTGCAATGGGAGGTCAGAGGCCTCACCCTCACTGTATGTTGTTCTCCTTCTTTTGGAGCCACAGTTAAGCTTATAAATGAGCAGGTAAGATAGCAGACACCATGAGAGAGCGATTGGCAGGGTGCTTGTCTTCCCCAGCCACTTTTCAGTGGCTCACTTACTATGTACCAAGCCAAATAAACTGTCACGGATCACTAGGACCCCAGGAGATGCAGGACAGAGAGCTATTAATCTTTGCCCTCCTGATAGTGGTACCGCAAGGTGCCTATTGGTGTTGAAGCAAACCAGAGAACCTGGAGTGGAAAACCAGAGTCAGGTAGACCAGACGTGCCCCTGTGGCCCACCTGGTCAGGAAAGTGCTTTGTGGGGAGGTCTATTAATTTAAATGGGATTACTTGAGGAAAGCAACCACCATATGAGCAAGTGAGCAAACTGGACCTGTACCAAAGGGTTTTGCCTCGACAGAATCCTGCTCTGTGTTTGGAACACTACAAGTTTCCCTTAAGTGTAGGCCTAGCCACTGCTTTCCTCTGGAGAGTATTCTAGTCACTGCTGTCAGAGGCTGAAATGACTCTGTGACAGGGAGACTTTGAAGTTCAGCAAGGTGGGAAAGGAACCTGCACCAGCCTTCTTCAGCTGCAACCAAGGAGGGTTTTCTCTGCAATTCAAGCAGAAGTCAGAGCAGATGAGGCACTAGGTGCAGGACTGGTACTTAATAATGTTTGATTTGATCTTTTCCTTAAATGAAATTTGACATGTAGGCAATTACTTATAAGAAGATCACATAGATCATGAAGCTGAGTGCTCACCAGGTCAAAAAGGTCTACTTGCCTGTACAACTCCAGCATTCTTGGTTGTTTGCAGTATAATTCTGTACTTAATTCCAAAATAAAATGCTATGGTTTTTCTCAAGGAACAGATACAAAGCAGACTTTACTGTCTGAATGGTAATTTCTTCTAATATAGGTAATACTGATATGCAGTAACCCATGACCCCACTGAAGAAATATTTAGGTGGACTGAGCCTTTTGTTTCAGATTTTATATATGGTGTACATTTTAGAAATTGTAATCAATAAATGAACTTGCAAATTGAACCCTTACTCAATGTGAATACTGTATGTATTAATTAGAAAAAAATTAGTAAGACTTACAAGATTCCTTCATCCTTGATCAAAATAAATTCTGATGGAGATTTACAAATGTTCTGAACAGCAGTATTCAATCTGTGATAGCATCACATACCACAATGAAAAAAAATTATTACTGGAAAATATAGTTGGATGCAAGAACATAATAGTCAACTGGTGCTTGAGCAGGTGTAAGGGATTCGGGTATAATTATTACCACGAAAAATCAAATGCCAACATCCAGAAAAAAAAATGTCTGAAGTAATTCTGACATGTGGAAAGGGAAGAGATTATCCCCTTTTGTAAAAAAAAAATCCACTTAATAAAAGCAGAGAGAAACTCTGCACAGAAAAGATCAAGATCTGAGATGGGAGTTAGTGTGGGAAGTAATAGCTGAGACATACTCCTTGTCATAATTCAAATACACTGCTAAAATTACAAAATATCATTCATAGCAATTTATCATTTAATTGTGATTATTCCTTTAGCATTGATGACCACTATTTCACCACCAGCAAAATAATTAAAACAGTATTGATATGTGCGTCATACTCACTGGCCTTGAAAGTCAATGTGTTGCCATTATTGTAACACGGCAACAAAGCAACTACACTTCAGGCATAAATATTTAGGCTTTAGCAACAAGTGTAATGTGTGAGGAGTGAGAAAGGCAATAGTTTCAAGTAGTCAGCTCTATGTGACACTGTGATAAGCTCAGAATAAATGGAAATCATCTGATTGTCAATGCTCTATGGGAGTGAAAGGACAATTAAAAAATTTTCATTGTGAAAATGGAGAATGATTAGCAGGCAAAACATTGCTTCGTTTGCAGGATCTTAACATAAAAGGGATGATTTCATGCAACTTTAGACTAATAAACATAAGATATCAAAGTGTAATAAGAGATCTAGCCACGCAACAAGGAAGAAACTGCTCACTACATGAAACACATGAGAATCCTTCTCACACGCTGTCTTTTCTGTGGTGGACAGAAGAATTCTCCCCACAACCACCAAAATGAGGTGTAGCTGCAATTCTGTGTTTTGGTGGGAAACAATCCTTATTAGAGGGCAAGTGTCTGCATTGTTAGTAAGTTCTGTAGTTTTCTAATAACTTTTGTGGGTACTTTTAAACAAGTTCTTCCGTGCCTTATAATCTGCAATACTTTTTTGATTCATAATAGTGTAGCACTGCATAAATCTCAGTTTGCTCTTCTTTTATGATTTACTCTTTCC
>NW_010421363.1:11749-29784 GCF_000710305.1 Buceros rhinoceros silvestris
CATTTTCTAAGCACTATAGACAGTTTAAAAAAATGTATTTGTAGCCTAGAAGAAGAAACAAACCTCTTCCTTGATCAAATTATTGAAATCATTGGAGTACCAATTAAAAGTTTAACTGATTACTTCACAACACTAAAATGACACTTCTCAGAAGTGATCTGTTGAGTCAGATTGTCTGCAGATTCAGGGAGTGCTGTGACCTTTGACTCTGAGTACAACTCAGAGGCTTTCTTTGCAGCTGCAAGAAATAGAAGCTGTTCTAAGGAAAAATGAGACATCAGCTTCCAAGGTAAGAAACAGAGTAATAGCGATGGGTTGCCTATTGTGTTGACTGTTGTGGGACTGCAAGACATCCAACACACTTTTACTAAATTCCCTTGATGTAGGAAAAAATTATCTCAGAATCAGCAAAAATCCTAGCACCCCTAACAGTAATATCCTACTACACACAGCCAGTGCTGGAAAAGATGCAGTCCGTGATGCTATGCTTTGTTGTGTAATCTCACACACAAAAATTATCCCTGGAGTTCAATGGATCTGCTAACATAAGTGAAATTATTCCTGTCTCTGGCAGGATATGGGCCATCTCTGCTTTTCTGGCCGGCTAACCAAGCAGGCTGTGTGAGCATACCACGGAATATGAAGAGAACTCAGTGGATAAAGAAGCTGCTGATATACAGGAAAGATGCCTCCTATGAAAAATATCATACAAGTTTGACATTTAACAAAAACAGGATTTTGCCCAAGGATTTGAATGGCAACAGAGTAGGCAAAGCTGAAAGATGTGGGTTCACAGCTATCCTTAAGACCTTCCCTAACCTCTGGATGTTCATTTCCATTCCATCCTTTTGGCTAGCATTTGCTCTCTGTTTTAGCTCAACTGGTCAAATTAAGGGAATAATCTGTCAATAAATAAATAAAAAAATAAAGTCAGCATTTAGCATCACTATTAGTAGTAGTGTTTCAACAATTTGTACTATTCTATCTATCCAGATTAGTAAATTTCCTCACTGATGTAACAGTTGGGTTCAAGAGGTGTTAGCTGTTCTGCTCTAGGAGTTTTAAAATGTGGTCTAAGCAACAGTTCTTATTTGCAACAGTCATTCACAAATTAAAACACAAATATAAAGCCATGGCATAGGCCCATAGCACATGCAGAACACTTCTCTAATAACGCATGGTTTGTTCACATCAGGTATAACTTATACCCCCTGTTCATTGTGCATCAGGAATACATTTTACCATGATATTATACTCATGACTTGCATAAAAAGGCAAACTTGCATTAAAAAATCCAGACTGCATCATAAAGTATGGCTATTGCTTCTAGTGAAAGGCACACGGATCTACACTGAATTACAGCTGCAGCAGAATATATTAAATTCTGCTTTATGAGCCCATTGACATTGCATATGCTTTCTTTGCAGCGTGATGTGCAATTGGAAAGCAAGTACTAACCAAAGGCTATGGAAGGCTACCAGTTTGGTCAGGTTTGGCAAAATAGCAAGGTACATGTGTTAACTGAAGCTGTGCTGCATCCTTTGTCTTTGGTCACACTCAATGCTCCCCTCATGTAAGGCTCCTGATTTTCTAAAGGAGAAGGCAAATCACCGGCTGGACTATATTCATCTCTATTTGCTCCCATACAGAAATGGACTGTATTCCCTCTGTTGTGCACAGACATTTCTTTCAGTGTTTTAGAATCCAAAGATTGAAATATATACATGCATGCTTGCGTTTATGTATACCCGCATAAGCCATCCTACCTTTGGGTTTTTTTGGGGGGGTTTGTTGGGTTTGGTTTGGTTTGGTTTTTTTCTTAATCAAGACTACTCTTAGTGTCTGAATGAATTCAGAAGTGAATTAATTACACTCTGTGTAATTAATTGAGAACCAAATCCTGAACTTTTCAGATTACCTAGGTCACTTGGAGGACAACAGAAAGCAAGATCAGTCATATACTGCCTTAGGTTCAGTTGTGAGGCTAGGTATATAGGATTTTGAGAAACAAAGTTCTCAATGTATCTACAGGCTCCTTTTTAAAAGGAAGGTATTAACTTCTTTTTGTAAGAGATTTATATTCAAGTCAATCTACTTCTGGAGTTAAAGGGTTATTATTGTGATTTCTGAATTATTCATACTTTTTTATATAACCTGTGTTTGTATTGGGATCTAAAGAAAACCTGGCTGCTATTCTTATAAATTTGGAGTTTGAAAGTTAAGAGAGGGAAAGTACATTAATTTGCAGCCATCTGTTATAAGGAATGCCATTGTTGGGATCAGGTTGCCCCACAGTCCACCCCAGCAAAGAGTCTTTGGTGGAGCTAAATAATCCAAGAGGCCAAAATTATCTCCTCTGACCACAAGCAGAGATTTTAGAACTGGAAATGACCCATCTTAGGGATCTGTACAGTTCAGATTTAACATAGAACTTGGAATTGATAGGTTCCAAGGTGGAAAGCCAAGAACACAGTCGCGGGAGAGGAAATAAGATTGAACTTAGAGCTTGTTTAATTTTTTGCCATGAGAGACAGTGATCTGCTTGAATCCTTAGAAAGTGATTTACTACCTGCAACTTCATTCTTCTGCCCAACACCAGTTTTGTCAGCTTTTGCACAGAGTCACAGGATCCTTGAGGTTAGGAGGAACCTGTAGAGATCATCTAGTCTAAAGTCCCTACTCCAAGCAAGGAGTAGGTTGCTCAGGATGATGTCAAGATGGTTTTTAATATTTCCAAAGATGGAGACTCCACAACATCTCTGGGCAACGTGCCCAGTGATTAGTCACTCTTGCGGTAAAACAGGGGGTTTTGTGTTTAAATGCAATATCCTGTATATCAGTTTGCGTCTTTTCACTTAGAAAAGCCTGGTCTGGTCTTCTTTACTTCCTCAGATATTAATGCGCATGGATAAGATGCTCCCTGAGCTTACTGGTTTCCAGACTTAATAGTCCTAGCTCAGCTTTCCCTTGTATTTCAAAATCTCCAGGCCCTTAGTCATCTTTGAGGCACTTCACACAACTTGCTCCAGTATGTTCATGTCTCTCTTGTACTACAGGGAAGCCTGGCACTGAACACAGTACTCCAGACATGGTCTCACCAATGCTAAGAGGCAGCTCAACCTGCTAGCAATGCTCTTCCCATTGCAACCCAGGACGCTGGTAGCCTTATTTGCTGCAACAGCACATTGCTGGCTCAGTTTCTTGTCTACCAGGACCCCAAGGTACTTCTCTGCAGAGCTGCTTTCCCGTCTGTACTGGCACACAGACTTATTCTTCCTCCGATGCAGAAATTTGCATTTCCCTTTGTTGAACTTCATGAGTTCCTCTCTGTCCATTCCTCCAACCTGTCAAGATTCTTTTGAATGACATCATAATCCCGTGGTGTGGTGGTTCACCACGCATCGTGAATAGTCGGGGCGGACAATGCGACAACAGCTTGTGTACACACAAAGCCTTATTGAAATACAGCTGCAGCAAACTGCTGCAGCACCTACATACTGCGAATTGCAACTGCGTAGTTTCTCTCTTATCGCATAGATTTATAGTGTTCTGTGGAGAGTTATGATTTAGATGCTTTACTTGGATTGGTTTCAAGTTCACTGTCCTGCCCAGAGATGAGGAACTCTCCAATCACCCATTGACACAACCTTTCTGTCTCCTCCTAAACAACACGCCTCCTGCTGTTGCCTGACAGCAGGCTTAGCTGGGCTGCTTCCCGGACCGGCTGGGGGGTCACTCCCACACTGTGGCATCTCAGTCACTGCTCTCAGTTTTGTATTGTCCATGAGCTTGCTGAGGGAGCACTCTGTCACATCACCCAAAATTTTAAACAGTGTTGGCCTCATTATCAAGCCCTGGGTAAACTAGTAGTGATTTGCTTCCAAGTGAACTTTGAGCTACTGGTCAAAATCCTGTAAGCGTGGAAGTTCAGCCACTTTTCAGTCCACCACACCTTTATTTCATCAGTTTGTCTAATAGGATGTCATAGGAGATAGTGTCAAAAGCATTACTGAAGTCAGATAAACAATATCCAGTGCTCTTCTCTTGTCCATAAATGTCGTCTTCTAATCACAGAAGAGTATCAGGTTGGTCAACCATGATTTCTCCTTCATAAATCAATGCTCACCACTTCCAAACATCACCTTGTCCTTAAGATGTTTGAAAATGCTTTCCAGCATTGTTTGCTCCATTACCTTCTCAAGAATCAAGGTAAAGGTGACTGGTCTGCAGTCCACCAGACCCTCCTTCTTGCCCTCTTTGAAGGTAGGACTACTGTTTTCTTTATTCCAGTCCTCAGGAACTACTTCGGATCACTGCAATTTTTTCAAAGGTAATTGACAGTGGCCTCACAGTGACATCAGGAAGCTCCCTCAGCACTTGTGGGTGCCTCTCATCAGAACCCATGGATTTGTGAATGTCCTGATTGTTTAAATGTTCCCTATCCTGATCTTCCACCAAGACTGACTTTCCTTGCTTGACCTTCCCACCGGACTTGGGGGCTTGGGATTCCTGAAGGTAGGTCTCACCAACAAAGACCAAGGCAAAGGAGGCATTGAGCTCCTTGACATTCTCCACGTCCTTGGTCACCACATTCCCTACCTCATCCAACAGTGGGCCCATGTTTTCCCTAGTCTTCCCTTTGCTGCTGAGATACCTAAGGAGTCCTTCATTTTGCCTTTCATGTCTGTCATTTGATTCAGCTCCAGGTAGACTTATGTCTCTGCATACCCAGTGTCTCTATATTCCTTCCAGGTAACCTGGCCCCTCTTTCACCTCCTGTATGCTTCCTTTTTATATTTAAGTTTAGCCAGGACCAACTTCTTCATCCATGCAGGCCTCCTGCTGCCTTGGCTTGACTCGTTGCATGCTAAGTTGGAGCTTTCTTGAGCTTAGAGGAGGAGATCCTTGAAAATCAACCAGATGCCCTGGACCCCTTTTCTCTGCAGGATCACCTACCAACCAGTCTTTCAGGCATATTGCTCAGCTGCCTGGGACTGAGTATGGAGTTAGCACTTTGCAGAGAGTCAGGGCTCTCTTGAGGCCCAGTGCTGAAATCCTGCTTTTTGCCTTGTTCCCACCACTCAGGATCCTGAACACCACCATTGCATGGTCAGTGCACGCAAGGCTTGCACATCCCCAAACAGTTCATCCTTGTAAGTATTAGCTACAGCACTGTGTTTCCCCTTGTGGGGATGGCCCCTTCCATCATCTGTGCCAGGAAGATGTCATCAATGCACAAAAGCTTCCTGTATTGCTTTGGGGTTTTCCACTCTTTAAAAAAAAAAAAATAAAACAAAACAAAACAAAAAACCAAACCGCTATCTCTTAATGTGAGGTGTGAAGGTGCTCTCACCTTTGATAGGGTGACCAGATGGATCTAGTCTTTGATATTCCCAGTACCACCTAGTCACTGGCTCATTACTGGACAGTTGTTCTAATGTATTAATGCTGTCAGACTTCTTTTTTGAAAAATGGAAATATTGACTGCCATGCACAGCCCACAGTCAAAGCAGTTGAATTCTTAACTATAATCAGCATGGAGCGTGGTTTGACTCTAAACTCGCATCACTGCCATTTCTGCAAACGCTAACCTGTTTAGTGTCAAGTGGCTGTGATAGAAAGGAAGAACAGAAAGGGATTTTGAAGGAAAAAAGTGTTTCATCAGAAAGGTTTAACAGCAACATGCCAAGCCACAGCTTAGGGGAATTCTCATTGCCAGTTCTGACTATCACAACATATTAACAATTGACTTGGGTGGGAAGGAGAGGAGTGCAGCAGTTAAATAAGTTGCTCTGCACAAAACAATAATCATAAAACTCAGTCACACTCTTTGCGCTTGCCACTCATGTCTAGCAAGTATGACGCTAGTCTTTGGAAAGTGGAAAAGAGGAAAAGACACTGAATGCCCTCCTCTTTAATAATTTATACAAGAGTCTCAAAAGATCAGCAAAGAAATTGAAAGCAGAGTTGCTTTTCAATATTTAAATTGTTATGAATATTCATCTTTCACTTTAACTGTGGCTCCTACCCACCACAAATGCAAAGGACAAGTGTTCAAACTGTTTTCCATGCTGGATCTAGTTAAATGCTTTTCTTCTCCCATATGATTTGTCATCTCTGCAAATACTACCTAAGCCTCCCGTTTACTTCACATCTGTATAGAAATCATACTGTTGAAAAGAAACTCAATTACAATCTGATATTTGGATTAAAATTTTCCTAAAGTATATACTAAATTATAGACCATTTTCTGCATTGCTATTAATCCCTCGGCATCCTGTAAGATCATAAAAATATTTTTTGATACGAGTGAAATACTCAGAAAAAATATCCTAACTAAAGAAAAGCACTTTCCAATGGAACAGTAGTTCTTTGTGTAATTGCTACTAAGAGAGCATTACAAGCATATTTTGCCCTCCAAGAATATTTTGTCCACATACATTTTTGCATTCCCAAAGAAGGAAATCTATAAAGAGACAAGCAGAACAGACTGCTTCTTCACCAATAACTTCATCCTTATTTTTAACTTGGCATTAGGATGTTGCTTGCTTTATATTACAACATTCTCTGAAGGGAAAGAAATTAAAAGAAAGTTGAATTCATCCAGTGACTCCAGAAGATGTTACTTGCAATGTCTTAATAAAAAAGTAAATCTCATAATAAGCAAATACCCTGAATGGATACATAAGAAATGTGGTGGTCAAACAGCTGAAATTGGACCTTGTCAGTACACACTCAAAAGCTACCAATCAACAGCCCTAGCGAAAAGCAGGGAGCAGTGCTCAAACACCACAAGAATGTACCTATCAGTGCAGTCGAACGACCATGTCCAGCCTCTTGCCAGTGGCATCTCAGTGTAAATCCTGCCTTTTATGGGTCAGCCACTCTCAGCACCACTTCAAAGGAGGGTTGTTTGTTTTGAAGCAGTGGCACATAGCAAGCTACGAAGTGGCAATAAAACCAAGCCCACACATTGCTTGATACACTGCTCAATACACTGTGTGTGTGCTGTTTGTAGGCTTTTCCCTGGGAACAGTGTTGGTGACAGAGTTGTACTAGGACTAGGCTTCACTGAGAGTGTTGTACTTCAGTGTCACATTTGAGCTATGATAAAGCAATCCAGAAAGAAGCTAGTCCATTAACAGAAAGGCAACGCCCTCGCTTAGCATGCGCCAATTTGCAGATGGAAAGTACATCCTAATGCAGGATATCGTTAGAGACATGCTGTAAATAGCAATTTGACCTGAAGAACATAAGTGAATTTTCTTTGACATCTTTTTACTCCTCACATTTGATTTTCCCTTTAAACGACAGTTAGAAGGAGGCTGTATTCTCTGACAAATTTTCCGACACCAAGGAATGTATTTTTTGGTATTTGTTGTTACCTTTAACTCTCAGAGTTTACAAGTCTGAAATCCAAGATGAACCATCTAATATAATCTGAACTACAAGCCACACAATACCCTATGAGTTACGCAACAGAGCTCATAAAGAGGTCCCAGCTAAGGACCCCAAGGAGCAATAGGTTTTACAAATTTGTTTCTGAACTGAAGCTTGTTGCTGGTGCATACACGAGGCCCCTAACTGGTGTAGACTGTCCTGCCAGCAGTTGCCAGAATACAAAGCACAAACAGGAGCTGTGATACAATACCTTAAGAAGACCATAACTGCAATTATGCAGCCCTGCATTTACAGGTTCCCACTTTCCAGCAGGGAGGGGCTGGCTTGGCAGACCAAGAGGCTGCATAACCAACACAGGACTCTTCTCCCAAGGGAAGAGTGCACTGTCTGAGCACTGCCTGCCTGCAAATCTTCCATACATTTTCAGCACCTGTTGAGGGAGGAATCCAGCTCTTACAGGCCTTCTCATGCAAGAGGCTGACAGGGCAGACATTTGGCCTTGAAACATCACACACTTGTTCCAACACAGAGGTATGCCTCTGTTAGAGCTGAGGGTTGCAGCTACCTGACCTATAGCACTCAAAAGTCATGTGCCTATATGCATGTGAAATTAAAAAATTAAGCCACATTGTAACCCATACCTCACAATCAATGGTAGTCTATGTATAAAAGGGAAGGTTTTCCTCACCTGAGATAATATGTATTTTGTATCACCTCAGTACCTGAAAATGTACTGCAGGAAAGCAAGTGCAAAATCACCCAGTTTGATTATGTGAGGATATGCAATAGCAAGGCTCTTCCACTGCATCTTGTTAATTGAAAAAAGTCATCACACACATGCAGAGGACATTGCTCTGATTCACAGAGGCAGGTAGAATTTGTTATCCACCAACCCAATCATCTTTTTTGTGGTAGAAGCAAGTTAGCAATGATCTTCCAAGGAAAACCCTAGGAAAGCCAGCCTTGTGGTGCAGCCTGGGCCCAAATGTTAGCGTTTTCATTCTAAATTACCAATAAAGCCAAACCACTTAGCGCTATAGCTTGGACTATGTACAACGGGACACCTGTCTCAGAAATCCAAAGCTATAGAGCAAATAGCAACAGGCACAATTTGCAACATGGGAAATTCTAATCAAACACAAAGAAATGTTTTTTACGCTATGATGAGGGTGATAACAGAGACCCAGGGAAGCTGTGCAGAGGATTTGACAGGATGACATCCAGAGATCCTTTCAAATGTAAATTATTACAACTCTACTATATTTATCTATTTGTGACATAGATTGCTCAAGCTCTGTCCTGGCATTCTCAGATATTCCCGGAGAACACTATATAGCCCTGGCCCAGATACAAGGAGTCTCAAATGCCTTCTGATAAGCAAAATTACTTCCATCTTCCATGAAGAACATTTATGTGTTTGTCATGAGAAGCTGAAGCTATGCAGGAAAAGAAAGAGCCATCCCTAAAATATTTATAGCCTTTCCACTAAAAGACTTAGAACAGTCATTTAACAAAACCCCCAAAAAACCAAACCAAACCCACACTCTACTAACCGTATGTGCCATTGGTATTGTTTCTGAGTCGTCTTTGTTATCCCATCTACTCCCATTGATAAACCAAGCTGTGTCTAGTGGAGCTTTCTCATGTTCCACCTCAACAGGTGGTTAGTATGTTTTATAACCTTCTGAAAACATGAAACATTGCCATGTGTGATATGAATACATGAGGGTATTCTCATTATATAAATAGAAAACCCTGTTAAACACTCGTCAAGCTAAGGAATATTTTCTTTCCAGTATATTGATTGTTTCCTTTGGTAAATTCTATCTTCAATAAAAAACACACGTTCATAGAGGTTTTGTAATGGATTCTTGAAAACAAGCAAACAAAACCAACCAACAACCCCCTCCCCACACACACACTAATCCTGAAAGAAAAGCCGTATGTGCTGCCAAAGCATTAAAAAGAAGTACAAAATATGCTATATTTAAATTAACTTTAATAAGAAGTACAAAAAGATAATGTTAAGCAATATTTTGCATGTGGTTAATAAATATTCTTCAACAGCAAGCAGTGACACATTCAAACATAAATCCAGTTATTTCTTTTACATTTTAGAAAAGTAACAACTTCTTCCAGTTAAAACAAGGTCACAAATTACAGAATATTATCATCCTCTTTAATTATTTATAACTATGAAACCTACTAAATAAGTGAACTGTCACCCAGAAGATTTTATATGACATTGATGTTCAAGGTTAAGTATACTTACATTTATCATGCAATTTCTTACTGTGCATATTTGATTGGTGTTTAATTTTTGTTTGAAATTATTGTTTCCATTCCTCCTATTTCCTTATTTCTTGTTAATATACCGGAAGAATCTATTTTCAAACTCCTATACATTTTCACGCCGAAGTGACACACTAAAGTAGATTTGTCATACAATTCATAAACACTCTCTGACTCCAGCCCAGATGAGAAATTGCTAACAATGTCTGAATCAGACTCCATGTTATTTTTACTATTTTTTTAATCAAGTATAACAAGATTTAGTGTAATTACTTCCATTAAAATTAAAGTGCCTTCAAATGTTTCCTAATAAAGTGACTATTTGGAGGGGAGAGGATGAAGGGATGCTGTTCAGGAACTGATGTTTTAGCAGTTTATAGATATGGTGTGTATTGTACATATGTATTCTAATAGATGTAAAGTACTACATTGCATTCCGTGCTAATGCTAAGCTACAGTAGCCTATAAACTGATAAATTCAGCCAAAATGAACATCTACTAAAGAATATCAAAAGCAGTTGATCAAAGCAATATCTTGTTCCATTCTCCATTTCCATCCATCCTCAACAGGGCAGATAGACGGATGAAGAACTGGAAAACAAATATAAGACTTCAACCTGTTGAAGCTCACCTCTTTGAATATTAGATGAACGAAAGCACTCAGTGCAATCATTAAAAATCTTGAATGCATAAAGACACAGTCCAGGCCACCTGATCAAGTGAAGTATTCACAACATTCTGTGAGGAATTAAAATTTGAAAGCAAAATATAACTTTTAAATCATCCAACAATAAAAATATATTCATATATATTTATGTAGACACCAACACTAGAGGAAGAGTATACATCATCTTGCATATTATAAAACATCCTCCACATTCTTTTTTGTGACTGTTATCACCTACTCATCACTCATAGCACTTTCACAATAGTCTTAAAAGGCATTAATATATACCAGCAATAAACAGACATCGAGTCCTGTATTTCAGTGTGGCTGGATGTTCTTCTAAGGACTGCTTTTCATGGGTCAAGGAACTAAGTGCCTCTGCCCAAAGGAGAGTTCAGGTGTACACTCAGGTGCACTCTCCTTCTGTATAAAATCCTTACTGACTTCAGTGACATACATGAATATCCTGAGGATCTCAATCAGTTTTATTTTTAATTCAGTGCAATTTTGCCCTGATCTCAGCCACAGATGTCAAGCCCCTTCCAGTAAGATACAATCACAGACTCTTAAAACATGACTACCACGATTCACCTGGAGAGATCTGAATCTAGAAAAATTAAATGGTTTAAAGTAGAGGAAAACAAACTCTTTATGTGATTAGTATCTGCCATTCATTGAGACAAACTTCTGAGCCTTTAGCTTCTACTACTAAAAGTCTAAAGTAATGAAGTCTCTCACTGATTCTTGCATGGCTGGTATTAACAACTGGATTCAGAATAGAATAGTTCTGGTTGTTAGGGAGCTTGGGTTATCTACAGAAATGAGATGGAGGTCTCCTTGACCAAAAAAAAAAAAAAAATCAAGAGAAGGTGATGTTGAAGCGATACAACATAAAGTTATAGTGCAAACTGACAGCAATCTAGCAGAAGGTACACTGTCGCTGGGAAGAGGTAGAAGGAATCCTGAAGCTCTGCTTCTACAGAACCGTTCCCTTTACTGGAGGCTGAAGCGTGAGATGACTTTCATGTAAATTCACTCAATTACTTTAATGTTTCAATGTCTTTAAGACAAAAACTCTATATATGACATTAAATTATATCAAACTCAGAGATTATATTTAGATGTGTTTAGACATTTGTACATTTATCATGCTCTGTGGTTTTTTAAGTTAAGCTGTTTAACTTTCAGGGCTCATTTTAAAACGTTTTCTTTCTCTGCTTTAAAACCCATTTCATTGCTTTCTAAATTTTAGCACTATGTGTCTGCACATAATTGGGCATAGACTGATGATAAGTTCATATCCATACTGAAATAATCTTTCATGCAAATTTGTTAGGAATGAAAATGTTCAGAAGCACAGACTTCAACAATTTTGTGGCAAGCCAAGGCAAAAACTTGTGCACCTCCAAGCTTTCAGAATAGGAATTCAAAGTTATGGAGGATGGATGCTTACTATCTGTGCTTAAGTGAAAATCACATCTCTTAAGAAAACAAAACCTAGAATTAACAGAGTTCTATTTAAGTCCTGAAGTTTCTTTTCCTCCTCAACCCTTGACGTTCCATATGGCAGGAAGTACACAACATTGCATGGTTTTCACAAAGCAGGCAGCAGAAGCCTCTCAATTTCAAAGGCACAATTTGTGTCCCTCAAGTTCAGCAGAACTATACAAGAAGTATTTCGGTTTCATATGCTCTGAAATTTACCTTCCCACAACTCATATATGGTAATGAATGCTCAGAACCGAAGCACGTTACCTCTCTCAGTGGCTTCTTCCTCTATCAGCTCACAGTCCACTGACCCTGTAACAAAGGCATTCGCTTCTCTTTCCCCCTTTATTCCCCCATACATCCCTACCTCCTTCCTGGTGCTTCTGGTTGCTTTCACACAGACAGTTTATGGTTACTCCTCTTTTGAAAAGTTTCACCACCCTGTATGTTACCTATAATCACTGGGAAGGGAAGGTGATTCAGCAAGGCTCCTGTTTGGTGTCTAGCGAAGCTCCTTCATGCTCTCTCCTGTGACGATAGAGGCAGACTAGCTCCTTAACTTAGCATAATGTTCAGTGGTATGAGTAGTCTGCTCATATCTCAGAACATCTACCATAATATTTTTTTAAAAAATGCTCAATAGTGCAGGAGTTACAAATTGAATTAACCTGGATATGGAAGGTGAAGGTAATTTCATTGGCTACAACATAACTGAGAAGTTTGGAAGCCACTCTTGTAAAAGCAATCTGTTAAGAAGTCTCCAGCAGACACCCCTGGCTGATAAACCCTGCTGATCTCTATATTCTTCATGCTGATTTATAAATTACTGTTAAATTACTGACCACAGGCATCCTGAAGTACGTGCCCCAGTCCGACACCGGAAACCTATTTCATAAACCTCTTTCAGAATGATGGTAATTCCAATCAAAGTTTACCACAGTGTATTATAATTGAATTTATTGTATTCTTTTCTTAAGTCACATAAAATATGACACTCTGACCCAATAATGTGGAAAAAAAAAAATTAGATTAACCTGCCTACCAAAAATTTCACTGATAGATCCCATGTGCAAGTCTTCCATAGTGAAGTGGCTTGCATTTGCTCGCGCATGCTCTCTCTCCTTAAGTATTTCAGACCAGCAAGTTTTATTCAAATTAAATAAAACGTCTAGGTATTTGGCTTGTAAGTTTGTAGGACCAGCTTTAGAATCCTGGACACAGATTACACTGCTAAGTGTAAAGAAGGCCTAACTCCTGTATTGCCATGTTCCTTGCATGACGCTTGCATTCAGTTAAATCTTTACATTCAAACTCAATTATCCACTAGATACTCTTACAAATTTGCAGCTCATGTGTGGTCAGTTTACTCACTGTAAGTATTTCAGTAGTGAGACAGTAAAGCTCATTCATCCCTCCCACAGAGGGAATACACTTTTTACACAGAACAACTGAACTAAAAGTGAGCGTAAGCACTCAAATGCCTTGCTGACACCCACAATAACTGCATGTGGATATTTAAAATACTATTTTTCACTGAGAGAATTGATATAGTATGCATATTTTTCTATATTAGTGTGTGATAAATGTACCTTTAGCATGTAATAAACATCTGGGGGGGGGGGTTGTCTGATTGACTAAGCATAACACAAGTGTAGAGAAAATGGTCCGTGAAGATAAAAATAATTGTACTCAATAAAAGCAGTAGCAGCAGAGCTGACTAACATGACACCATCAGGCTTCTTGTGCAAACTCAAGATACACTTTTTGCATGCAGTTTGAATTACACAGATGTTATCTTTCAAAGAAATCTAGTTGGAAAAGACTTGTACTGTTAAAAACCTTTGAGGGGCCCCATTCTTGGATAAGGATGCAAAATCCTTCCTTACCAGGTGATCCAACACGCCTCTGAGCACACTCTCATTTGTAGTGGGGAGAACACAGTGTTGTGCATGGAGCAGTACACAACATTGCCTAAACATTTTGAAGGGTTTGGAGCACTTAAGGTGTGGCCAAGGGTGAAAGACAAACCTCTGTATCTCATACTCCAGTCCGGTGAGGTTTGGAGAGTCCCTAGATCGTGCTGATGTGAACAGAACGTAAGAACTCTCACTAGGTTCACAGGAAGGAGATCTCAGCTACAGTTACCGAAACATAATCGAGCTACTCAATTTCAAGAGCAGTTTAGCATGGGCCTCCATTAAACTATACAGTCAGAGCCCTTTGCCAAAAACAGACTTAAAAGTGAAGGGATTTTTTTCTACAGTTCTAATATTTACAATTATTTGTACATATGTACATATTTATACATTTATTCATACCTGGACAATGTGACCTTAAAGGGATAATATATAATTTACAAATTAAACATTTTAAAAATGTGTAATTATACCATGAAAAAACCTTTTTTTTATTGCTTGCCTTCCAGCCTTATGCTCATTATCACACTATTGCACACATTTCCATGTTACATGGAAGATCTACATTTATATATAAATATATATGAAGATAAGGGTATTTTTATTTTAATGTTCTGAGTAAAGTGCTCATTTTTTAACTATTGTTGATGAGAAAGGTTTCATCTGACAGTTTAATTACAGGAACTTCAAGGGATACACACCTTGTCCATGCTTCTCCTTTTCATTTATAACTTACAAAATGTCTTTATTTTGCTGCTGTCAACTCTGTCTTAACTATTGATTCTGTTCATAATATGCATTTGTGACCTTGGCATCTAAACTGTCACACAAAATACAAAAAGAGAATCACATTAAAAGCAAAGAAAAAGCAAGAAAATAAACCAGCAAATGAAAGCAGTGTTTCTTTGTTGTTTTTAGCACATTTCCATGTCTTATGATACTCTTTTATTTGATTTTAGAAATATTTGTACAACTTTGTTAAACTCTGAACATAACTATTTTATGCACTATACTCAAGTACTGTACAAAACTGCAATAAATGACACTATACGACTACATATGTCTCTACTAGAAGACATCATCATAAAGGTGTATCGTTTTTTAAAGGTCAACTAATAACTGCTAATGTATGTGTGAATCAAAACATTTTTGACTGGCCAAGTATACTAAAATCTAAATACAGTACACAATTATTAATTATGTCATGATTTACCAGGCCTTTAGGGGCACAGAAACTTTGCAAAGGCTCAGGTGAAAAAAAAATTTTCCTGATCAGTATTAAATGGTCATATAAAATTGCAAATGGCAGCTCCAATTTTGTTATATTTGTGTATATGAAATAGAGTTGATATCTACTGATGATGCATGACCTTTTTTTAAAAAAATAACATTCAAATCTTAGCAAAACCATTTCTAGTATACAAAGTTGTTGTAAAGTTATGTCAGCGAAATGTAAACTTGCAATTTACAGAAGCGGCAGTAAATTTTATTATATGGACAATTTCCTGAACTCAAATTGTGGTCCTTATCTCCCTGGAAAACAATGCTTTCTGGGACAAATACAGGTAAATATTTTAATGGCAGGTTTTAGGATAACATTAAGCAAAGAAAAAGATTATATTACTGATATACTTAACCCTGAAAAATTTCTGAGTGCTTTTCTGAACCTGACAATAATCCAATCAACAACAAAAGTAAAAAGCAAAAAAATCCAACTTTGCTGAACCAGACAATCTGGCATAGCAACAGCAAATAAATAAAACAGTGAAAAGAATAAGAGTTTCACTACTAGAAGGTGGTTGATATTGGAAATTGGATTAACACTTGCTTTTCCCTGAAATCAATTAGGAGACCTTATAGTAGTCTTTACTACCTCTTCAGCCTAAGTAGTATCCAGAATGTTTGTGAACAGTAAAAGTGTGTGACCTCCGTACTCTGTTATGTACATGGATACTGCTCTTGTATGAAACAATTGCACCTTTTTAAAAAAATCACTTTTTTAAATGACAGTTTATTTCATTAAAGTAGAATTAGTTACGTTATAGAAAAATATTTTAACTTTAAATTAAAAAAATACTAATTATGTAGGATCATCATTTCATTGTATGGAGAGAATATAATTCTGTATATTTGAATCCTAGTTTATCAGAACTCCCCTGGGTATAACTTTTAAAGAGTTGGCTATACTTGCCATGGGTGCTATCTGTTTACAGACCCATGAATTAACACTGTGTCCCTCCTTTGGAGATACACAGATAAGACACCTATATACACTCTGTACATAATGGTTCACAGATTAGCAGTTATTAGTCGTACTGTACATAGCAAACAACCTATCTGATTAGAATGATACTTTGAGTCCTCAGTGCAATTCAGCTTTTAGGTTGATGGCGCAAAGCCAAGTAAGACAGGCTCCCTGTTTAAATATGTAGCCCAATACACTAAATTGAAAGTACCAAATAAGACTGGAAACACTATTCTAGACATTCTGTCAATTTTGCTAACACTGTTGAATGTCTTCTTTGCTTCCTGTGGCTTCGATTCTGGTTTTGCCTTGTTGGGTTCTGCAGTTGTAGCACTCTTGGAGATGGTTGGTAGCACTGAGTCCTTGGTAATATTTGGAGCATAGTTGGCAACAGCCACTGCATAGGCATTGTTTTTCTTAATGACAGATGCTTTTTCTTTTTTCTATTGGAAGACAGCATGAAGTTAAATATTTAATGTGTATTTGCCAGCATAGACAATAAAACATAGTTTCAAATGTAGAAGAAACAAATGAGTATGTGTGAGTGTGTTAAAATAAATATCAGGAATACCACAGTGATAAATTCAAATATAAAGACACTTCTACTCTATCCAAAAGGGCGGCACAGGTAACATAAGAATGCTCTAAGAACATGGACTCCTGCACCATCAAATGCCCTACTGAAGTTAGATGAGGAAAGGTCCGTCAGTGTGATTGTAAGGATAAATGGAAAAGAGTTGGACTTTCTCTAGCTGCACTGTATCTGGCTCCTTACAACAGAATTGCAATATCTTTAAAATGGTCTCTGTTAAAAGAACTGGAAGTGAATGGGTGGACTGGAAAAAAAAAAGCTTACCCAGCATTTTAATAAAGTGAAAATTAGGCCATCTTTCCCACATAAATCTAACATTATATTATTTTAACATCTCATAACATACCACCAATAAATAAAGGAATTTCAGTAATGATCTACATTTTTAAGAGATTCTGGAGAAATATGTGTGTGTTTACATGTATATCTACATACAGAGTCACTCACAGAGGTCAGAAAGAAGGGCTCCAGCTTGGTAGCTGCAGTAGTGAGCTAAGAACTAGCCCAAGAACTATTCCTATTTTTCAGAAGTTATTTTTAGAAACTGCATAACAGTGATGAAAATGGGGATTAGAACCTAAAAAAACCGCCCCAAAACCAGAAGAAAAGTGGGATGAAATAGCAAGAATTTAATGAGTTCAGCAAAGGGAACTTTGAGTCCTGCACCTAGGGAGGAATAGCCCCATGCACCAGTAGAGGTTGGGGCTAATGGTCTGGAAGGCAGCTTTGTGAAAAAACCCAGGGAGGCCTGGGCGACACCACAATGAACACAAGCCAGCAATGTTCCCTCAGAGCAATGAAAGCCAAAAGCTTTCTGGGCTGCATTAAAAACAACATTGGGAAGTGATCGTTCCCTTGGACTCAACCCTGGTGAGATTCATATGGAGTGCCAGATTCAGTTCCAGGCTCCCCAGTTCAAGAGAGACAAGGACATATTGGAGTGAGTTCAGCGAAGGACCACAAAGGTGATTTAAGGCCTGAAGCATCTGTATGAATGACTAGGGGAGCTGGGACTGTTCAGCCTGGAGAAGAGAAGGCTCAGAAGGAAATTTTATCAATGTATAGAAATATCTGGTGAGAGAGATATTAAAAAAACCTTTTGGACATGACCCTGAGCAACCATCACTAGCTGACCTTGCTTGGACTAAGGGACTTCAATTTGATGTTCTCCAGAGTTCCCTTCAAACCTCAGCACTTCTGTGTTTTTACATGATTGTGGATGTTTTCAAATGGCTAAAGTTCAGCCAATGGCAGTCCAATGGAGAGGCCATGTTTACAGATAGATACAGCAATGTATAGGTAATAAGTATCAGCTTGAGGCTTTAGACATATATATAGGTACACAGGTGCGATAAGTCTGTAATGCTATACATAGATTCACTGGTTTGCAGCACTCCTAAACTAAGGAACTTGTAATAACCTACTGGAAAGAGT
>NW_010421363.1:29940-55750 GCF_000710305.1 Buceros rhinoceros silvestris
AGTGGAAAGATTTTGAGTTTCTCAGGAAGCAAGGCCCTCCATATATAATTAAGAAGGAGGCAGTGCTTTACAGAAAGGGTTGTCCAGCATTGGAACAGGCTGCTCAGGGAAGTGGTGGAGTCACCATCCCTGGAGGTATTTAAAAGATGTGTAGATGTGGTGCTTAGGGACATGGCTTGGTGGTGACCTGGCAATGCTGAGTTAATGGTTGGACTTGATGATCTTAAAGGTCTCTTCCAACCAAAACAATTCTGTGATTCTGTGAAATAAATATTAGAATCAGTCCAGCTCTTCCACAAAATACAGCATTAAACTGATGAAGAAATAGTTAATTTCTGGCTCATATAAGAAACCATCAGCTATTGTATTGGTTTGGATGGATTTTTAATCTAATAGAAGTTGGCACAAGTGAGGGAATTCTTGTGACATTTCTCACACAGGTGCATTCCAATTTTTTACTTCCACTGGGAGGCATCTACCCAGTTTCTCATGCTGGTTTTAAATTAGCACCAATTCAATATTCATCAGAGCCATATATAAATCTTGATAAAATCTTCATGGTTAGATGTTGTGCCCCAAATACCTTGTTTCAGGAAATGGTGTCACATAAAAAGAAAACCTGGGATCGGGTGGGAATTCAGCATTGTTCCTTATTCACTGGAGCATGAAAAAGGGCTGATCACACATGAAGATTGTCCCTGCACCTGCTTTTCTCTCAGACAAATTCCATGCTGACAGCACTTAGATGTGAATTTCCATATAACGTGAACACAGATGGCTATCACTGAGGAAACATATTTATTTGGTGAAGACTAAGCCTGGCATTACATGCACAGATGCATTCATCAAAAACAAGGGCAAATTACCAAATCAAATTAAGAGAGGAACACTCTAATGATCTGTAATTCCTTCCTTTTAGACACACTTAGAGTGTTTTTAAAAGGTATCTGTAATATTATTAATGAGACCTGCATTATAAAGAGGGACCATATTTTTGCATGAAAAATTATAAATAAGTTAGACATTTAGCTGTTTGTTAAGTCGGTTTGAAGAAAATACAGAGCTAGACATATGACATGGGAATGGCATATAAACCAATAATACAAAATATTATAAAACTGAGGTTCAATAAGGACAAGGGTCAGGTCCTGAACTTGGGCCACAACAAACCCCTGCAATGCTACAGGCTTGGGCAAGACTGACTGGAAAGCTGCCCAGTGGAAAGGGACCTGGGGCTGTTGTTCAACAGCCGGCTGAATATGATCCAGCAGTGTGCCCAGGTGGCCAAGAAGGCCAATGGCTTCCTGGCTTGTATCAGAAACGGTGTGGCCAGCAGGAGAAGGGAAGTGATTGTGCTCCTGTTCTCGGCACTGGTGAGGCCACACCTCAAATACAGTTTCAGATCCCTCCCTACAAGAAGGACACTGAGGTGATGGAGCGTGTCCAGAGAAAGGCAACGAAGCTGGTGAAGGGTTTTAGAGAAAAAGTCCTATGAGAAGCAGCTGAGGAAACTGGGGTTGTTTAGTCAGAGAAAAGGAGACTCAGGGGTGACCTTATCACTCTCTACAACTACCTGAAAGGAGGCTGTAGTGAGGTGGGGGTCAGTCTCTTCTCCCAAGTAACAAGCAATAGGACGAGAGAAAATGGCCTCAAGTTGTGCCAGGGGAGATCTAGGTTGGCTATTAGGAAAAATTTCTTTACAGAAAGGGTTGTTAAGCATTGGAACAGGCTGCCCAGGGCAGTGGTTGAGTCACCATCCCTGTAGGTATTAAAAGATGTGTGGATGTGTTGCTTAGGGATTAGGTTTAGTGGCAACTTGGCAGTGCTGGGTTAATGGTTGAACTAAATGATCTTAAAAGTCACTTCCAACCAAAACGATCCCGTTATTCTGTAAAACAAAATGGCTAACTTTGTCATTCCTAAGAAAGGAATACTACTTAGCTGTTAATCAGCTGCCACTCCTAAGATTGTGAGCCAGCACTGTTATATTAATGTAAAGGAACAGCCAAAGGATGATCAGAGGGTTTGTAAAGGCTCCCTACATTATTACAACGCCAGGGCAATGTGCCAGTCCGAAAAGCTTCACTCGTGACATGCTGATAAACTTGTAATGATTTGGTATCTACTACTAGCAGGAGGGAACAGATCCTGAAGCTATGGATAGTTCATGCCCTTCTGGACACCACAGGGAATTATAAGCAATGTGCTCATTTCCTCTATTTTCCTTCTTTATGCACTGTGCTTTATGCATTCAGAATGCTAAGAAACCATCAGTTAATTAATGTTTGCTTCACATCTATTATTATCATCAAGGAAGTAAATAATACTTTATCCTATTTTAAGGAGAACCACAGAAATCAGAGTATCCTTTGTGAGAAGAAATCCTCTTCCATTGGTAGAATCAGGGATAGGACAAAATTATATAACATACTAAGTCAGTCAAAACAAGAAGTCAGCTTTAACATCTTTCTGTATTATTAAAATTATAAACTGTAAAGCTTGACACAAATTTAGGCATATCACTAGCTCATTTTGTTCACAAAATAAGAAATTCCATCAGGTTAAAATTTCTTCATGCTATCACACCTACGCTACTATCAATACTGGAAAATGAAGGCATGACTGTGTTTCTGTGCACTCAGAACATCAATACAGCATAGGTGAAGACGTACTCAGAATTTTGCACAACTGCTTTTAAATTAGTTTTTAAATGTTTACATTTTAAAATTAATGTCTACAAAAGGGATAATGTCATACATTAGGGATAAGTTTCAGAATACTGAAAATGTCCAAAACCGCTGGACTTTGTTACTAATGGTTTTTACATTCGTGGGCATTCAGCTGTTTTTCTGATCCTTAGTTACCAGGAAAATTAATGTACATTATAACTTTTTGTAATCCTTTCCTTATTTCCAACTCAATTGGATTAAGTAGTAAAAATGTGATCAAACAATATAATCTGGATTAAATGTTTTGAATAACCAGATAAGCAGTTGTATCTGAGAAATCAAGAAACAAGTCAGATAGTTCCCAGCAAAAAAAAACCCAGTGTGCTTCATAAATCTGGATTATTGAGATCAAGTGAGATTAGTTACATCAGGGCACATACATGTTTTTGTTCAGGTCAGAAAATACATCTAAATTATTTTTATTTTAAGCATGATGTGTTACTTTTTAATATAGCAAATTTTATCAAAACAGTACATTACATCTGTTTTAGTGCAACTAACTGGAAATTTAAAGGGGTATTTTAAAAACGGGTATTTCCTAAGGACTTACCTTATCATTCACTACGCTTTTTCCATCCCAGGCCCATCCTCGTTTTGTGAAATAATTTACAGTTGCAAATTCAATTAATGCAGAGAATACAAATGCATAACAAACAGCAATAAACCAATCCATAGCTGTTGCATATGCTACTTTGGGGAGTGAATTTCGAGCACTGATGCTCAGAGTTGTCATTGTCAACACAGTTGTCACTCCTGCAAGGGGAAAAAAACACAGAACATCAACAATTTTACTTGGATTTTGCATATTAACAAAAATACAAACCAAAAATCATTATGGTATGTTTGTGATACAAAATGGAAAATTTGCTTATCTATGTTGGTGACAAACTGCCAGAACCATACTAAAGGCTGAATTCCTTTGAATTATTTTAGTACAATTTTGTTGTTTAAACTTCCCTTTTTTAATCAGCTGAAGATTTTACTTAAAGGAGATAGACAATGTTTTATTCCCCCCCCCCCCGCCCCCTTTTTTTAGCTATCAGGATGGGTAAAGGACAAAACTAACAATTCCTTAGTGGAATCATAATATTTTGTAGCATTACAGTAATAATGATTAGTATTTGGCTTCACTGCAGTGGCTTCAGGTCTGGTGCCCATCTTTACTGAGAGCATCACACAAATTAAGCTTTGTTATTAGAAATAATGATTTTTTTTTTCTTTTTGCTGTTAGCTGTCTCACTAACCATCCAGTGACATCACTGAAGACATAAGCAAGCTAAGTTTTCATTTGGATAACATGGATTTTTTTCTAGAACAGCATATTGATTTGAAACATCCTATTATTATAACTGTGTATTATGGGTCAGAAAACGAGACTTGATGATTCAGGCAGATGGCAGTTATTAAAAGCACTTTACAGTATTTTGTATATAATGAAGGCCTAGTAGGAAGCCAGAAATTATACTTAAAAAAATCAGAATAAAAGTTATATGGGAGTAAAGGAAAAGAATAACATTTTTCTGAATCAGCTGTAGTAAGCAGAAACCCCAGCCACAACTGCAGTCTCCATTCCTTACGTAAATCAGTTTTCCCACCACAGGCTGAATCACACTCAGACAAACTAAAATATTCCCTTTGTGGCACACCGTTAAACACACCTCCAGAATGAAAAGCAACACGAAGTGATATACTTAGCACAGATCAGCAAACTTACAGTCCATTATGACAGGCAAAGGAGATGCCATGGCGGAAGTATTAGTAACAGCACATCACCGCTTCAACAACTACACACTCACAAAACTGTTGTAAGAGGATTCCCAAGAGAAACTAAGGTCACTCTCCCTAAGCCAGATCCTCCACTGTCAGCAATCTGTCACCTGGGCTCTGAGGATCGACCTAGCTCAAATTTTCCTTCTGCCACAAAAGAAGCATTTTTAACCACTGTGTTAAAGGAAAGACAGGAAGCAATGACACCTACTCAGACCTCTTCACACTTTGCAATTTCCATTCTGCCTGTAAAGAATCTCCATTTCTGAGGGTCCTACAAAGGATGATAGAGCAAAGCTAAGTGGACTCAACCTCAGCACTACTCTCCCTTGATGTGCTCCTGAAGGCCTGTGCAGCAGGGAAAACAAGGCACGGAAGCATCCTGCTGAGTCACACAGTATCCAGACACTTTAGCAAACATAATTCTCTAATTGCTATTTTTCAGCCTCCATGAATTAAAGAAGGGCATTTGGTCTGGAATCAGCCATGACACTGTTGGGTTCTGCTAGCCTATACAACGAAAATGAAGTAGCTCTCATACCATATTGTATGAAAATGTGTAGACAATATATTTTGTAAAGAACTTATTCTCTCGTAACACTTACACAACATATGGCTTAATTATTTTCAGCACCTCAGGGAAAATGCAGTCTGTCTTACATTTAAAATTATCACACACAAATTTTAACACTGCTCCTGAGCTGCAGATAAATAATTTTAATTATCAGTAGTATCAGTAAAGTGATTGTTTCTCAGAGATAAGATGACCTTATGCACATGTAAATATATACAGCTGCACAGGTTTAAGTCCTACCTCTTAGTATAAACTAGTCTTCTGGAAGCCCCATTGGCTTCATCAGAAATCTAATTTAAGATTAACTTAACCTTTTCTAGTCTCAACTAAAACATCATGAATTTACATGTTCTACCTTGCTACGAGTTGACAATTTCTCTTAAAAATTCAGCAAGCCACATCACTTTGTGACCCAAATGCTAATCAGACAGCACAATCAGATAATTGCCAATGCTCTTCCATTTATTCCTTCACTCTACAAAGTCAGTGATGTTCAAGCTACCACTTGGTTCTCCCACTGAGTGGGAAAAAACGGGACAGAGAATTAATGTGCTACCTGTCTGTTTAGGAATCTCTAGTATTTTTTATACTTGCTATTCCTCTTCAGTCAAAAGAGAGATGATTTTGCACTAGTTTATATAGAGGTCAAGAACTATCTTGTATAGTCCAGGATCCAGCAGATGAGGCACTGAACAGGTGCCAGAAGGACATGGACAGGTATCATCTTGTAAGAGACCATGAGCAATCATCAGTTTGTCTTTAAAAAGGATCCAAAAATAAACCATTGACATTTTCATTCTCCGAAGAGGAACAAGCATTTTATACTTGACAGTAAATATACACCAACAGCATTACAACTTCTCAGAAGTGCATGCCTATAAAAGCTAAATATCTTCTATCACTACAAGTTCATCTACTCGGGCCACGTCTGGAGCTATTTAATTGCCTAGGATTTTTTCTTAGGTGTTGCCTTTGAAACAGCATCTGCTCACCAGAGGGCCAATATCCATCTCCAGGGCTCTAAATTCAACACTTGTCACTGGCACTATACTTATATATGTGGAAAATAGCAGCTCTTTCATATTTTGGACTCCAGCACAGATGGATACCATTCAAGATGAATTTAAAGTTAAGACAGCCAACTCTGGGTAAACAATTTACGTCATTCAATGGTATAGGGCACTGCCACACCACAGTGGAAGAAGTAAACTGAACAAAATAGAAATGCCTAACTAAAAACATACAGTGGAAATTGGAGGAGCTAGCACCTAAATATTAGAGTTAAAAACTGTCATGATGACTAGTTTATAACCACATTTCCGTGCAAAAGTCAGGCTACTCTTTGACAAGTTCTTTTGGATCCTAATTTCACCTTTTGTCTATCAACTGTTCTACTTGAACAGATTTTAGTCAGCTAAAGCATGCCCTAGCCTTTTTGTGTTAGAATGTGGACATCTCCTTTGAAAAGTAAAAGGCTTAAACAATGAGTTACCAAGGGACATTTCTGTAACAAAAGCTTTGCAAATAATTTGTACAAAATGCTTAAAATGTGTTCCATTCCTTATAATGTCATGCTACTCCTCCCATAATTTTACCTTTTCATCAGAGCACTTTGTGAAGATACACAAAATGGTTGAAGAACATATCACAAAAGGAGTGATAAATTACTTTCTTTTTTAAATTAGGAAACTAATTCAATCACTATATTATGTCACTCTTTCTTTTTTCTTTACAGTAATTGCAAATGTTGTTAAGCAATTAGATCACTCGACCTGGTCCAAAACCCGAACAGATTTATAAATACAAATAGCATAGCAGAAAGAAAAGACTGCTGTCCCTTTTAGAGAGCTACAGATTACTATCTCATTTTATCACTCCAGGAGTAAACGGCTGAGGTCTAAACAAAAGCTTAAAAGTTCTGGAGACAGTGTAATTCTGAAGTATTATACCACAACACTTGGCTACATACGCTACTGTTGTTTTTTTACTTATGCAATGCATAGGTACTATTAAAAAACACCATACAGAAGGAGTGTACATTGATTCTTCTCAGACACCAGGAGATAACTGTGAACAACCATTAAGAGAAAGATGTAGAAATTAGTTTAAATGCACTGTCTACTCTTTGTACTAGAAGAACACCACAAAAGGCTAGAAACATTTTTCAATAGCATGGGAGGCCAAAGTCCATAACATAATCTTTTTCCAAAAAAGTTGTGTTCAGTCAGTCAGTTAAGTTGCATATCATAGTATGTAGCTTATTGTACACATCATGGTGTGTAGCCAAGCGTTGTGGTGTAATACTTCAGAATTACACAGCACGAAGTCAGCACTCATGTTGCTTCACTGTACCAATACTGAGCAATGAAACAGTTCCCCACTGATCGACAGAAAAGCTAATTCCCAAAGCTGAATGGCAAGTGCTATTCACCCCAGCTCTCGTAAAAGTCACATGTCGTTATGCCACTATTGGAATATGACTCAATGTCTTGGCACACCACTGAGGTGAGAAGACATACTAGTTCATTTGCAGCCAGCTCAGTCTAACTAGGGGCTACAGTTTTCTAGGTATGCTTGCCCACTGCCTACTGCTAGATTGCTATGTCTACAGTTAGCAGAAATTCCCAATTAAGAAATTACAGACTGAAAATTGTGACTGGTGGGATATCTCTAAAGGAACAAAAGATAACCTGCAGCATGGGAAAGAAGAAGTAAATTAAAGACAGTTGAGGATTTTTTTTCAACAAAATCGGAAAAGGTATTTAGTATTTTGTTCAAAAGGAAGGGTTTACATTATTCAATTTCCATGTAAAAATAACTAGAGGACAGTTCTGAACTGCTCTCAGGTTGTGTGCCTACCTCTCTATAGGTACACAATTTAAAAGTCTGTATATTTCAGGTCTAAATGGCTTTTTGCTTCAAAATGTACATTAATTAATATAGATTCAGAAAAGATAAATCAAGAACAACCAAAACACAGGGATAGAAATGTAGGATAAGAATAAAATTATCACAGAGAACAGAGTCCTGAAAAAAGACCGTAGCTACGTGAATGCAAAATTCTGCATCTTGGACAATGTACTAAAAAATACAACAACTCTAATTACTGTGCTTGCCTGCTACAGGTATCAGAGAATATGTATCTAACTATATTCATTTTAACATTCTCATTCCTATTCTGTGTGAGTTAAAACACGGAGACAACTGTAGCACTAAGAAAACTAATTTCTGATTTTTCTGTCACCTGCATCTAATGCAGCTATTCAAATATATGTGATGCTTTAAATGTTATGACCCATTAAAATGAAGTGAGAATTAAAGAAGCTGCACAGGATTAGCTTTCCTAATATCATTGACACTGAATGCGTAACAATAAACACATTATTAAATGAAACACATTTTAATCTTGCACTAAATGAAGGCATTATGAACCAGGTTTATTTCCTTTTGTTAAAAATGCAATCAAATGCTTTTCAAATTTATCTGCTAGAGAAAACACATTCAAGACTTATTTAATTAACAATGATAAAACTTTCTTCTTCCATTAATTTAAAGGAAAGCTGAAACAATATAACATTACTCCATAATTAATTTGGGATATCTTAGGTCAACAATATTAAACAGATGCCATAAAGGAAAGGGATTAAAGAGCTCAACTATAAAAGAAGTCTTATTATACCAAGCCCTTAATGTTAACTTAGAACTTACATTGAGAGAGACTAGAAAGGGGAAAGAAAAGTCAGTTCTTTCAAACATGAAATAATAAATAGAAAGTCGTGCTTTGAATGACTGGGAGTTATGTTTCTTTGAATGAAAAAGGCCTCCAGTAGTTAGTCCTTTCCAGGACCTGGCAATTCTGAAGAAGGTACTTGAAATACATTCCTCATTGATTCTGAAAAATTTTATCAAAACTAATACTTTCCACTTAATCATATTTTAATATTGATATAGTTATTATACAATGAAAAGATGTGTATCTAGCAAGTAACTGCTGCATATAAAAAATAAACATGATCAATAAAAATGAAAGTAAAATCTCCTGCAACTTAGATAATTCCCTGCCAGAGGTAGCTTGTTTTAACTTACCTGTGGTATGAGCTTCATTTGTCCCTGAGTGGAGTCTACCTGAAAGTACTACCCAAACGAGACCTTGAGTGTGCCTGCCCAGCTCTAACTGTTGAGATTAATTCAGTACAAGCCAGAAAAGAGTAAGAAGCAATAGATGAACTTTGTTGCGCAACCGTATCTAAGTTCACATTTTTGTAACACATTTAGGCAGGAGACTAGAGAGTGTCAGAAATACTAGTGACAACTGCTGCCAGTAGGTATGGAGACAGACTGTGAGATTCACCTGGAGCTACGTGATTAGAGAGACCATTGGCAGCTTATGCTGACAATCTCACCTAGAGTGTAAAAGAATGTTAAGAAATAGCTCCTCAGGGGACATCCAGCTCAATGAAGAAGGCTAAGCCTGAGGTGCAGATACTGCATGCAGGGGCTAGGCTCCTCCACCAGGCAGAGTCTGGACATGTCTTGTTCCCCTAGGTCCAAGGTGCTAGTCTAAGCTGTCCTCTAGGGGATGGAGCCCTGACTGGTGCATGAGGTGCATGTCTGTGTGGCAGAAATAACATACTAGCATAGAAATTGCTATCTCCTTGATATACCCATTGTGCTTAGTAAAAGGATTTTAGATTTTATATCACTGGGTGGTGCGATTCTTGCAGCCATCCTACCCACTTCCCTCAAGACATCCTGAAACAGGACACTGTCCATTACCCATATTATGCTAAACCCCCAGGACAGTAAAGCAGCAGGCTGCCATGCAGATGTTACTTAATTCAAATAACCATACATTAAAAAAAAAAAAAAATCAAGAACAAGAAAGAGGTATGCAGGAGGTGACACAACATTCCAGGAAAATTATCCTAGTGCCTTGTGACTGTTGTAGTGCCTTGTAACCAACACCACAGTAACAGAAACTGCATTTTAGGAAGAGAAGAAGTGAGACTTTTTTTTGGACAAACCAGTTACTCTCCTAAATGTATAAAAGGGGCTACAGAAAAGGGCAAAGACAAAGATATAGAAGGATTTGAGAGTTCACTTGCAAGGCTGGAAAACAGAAATCTGCATTTTGATAAGGAGAATTGGACAAATTCACAGAAGATTTTGAAGAAAGAAAAGAAAAATCTGCCTGATTGATTGATAACTGCCTCGGAAAACATGATAGAATTAGTTCCGACTAAAACCACTGACTTCAGTAAGGCTCATACTCAAATCTGCAGTTTTTCACAATGCTTTGTGTGGCATTTGAGACAGGAAGTGTTTTGTTTTGCATCATACTTAATACGCATTTGAGTTTGGCCTAATTTTTTTTAAGAGTGCATGGTGTTTATGATGACTAATCACATACAGCATTTCTGGTGGTCAAATCCACACAGAGATTACTTTCTCTTTTTTTGTTGTTGTGCTAGTCTCTTTTTCTTTAAAAGGGAAGAAATTAAAAGAACTTCAAGTTGGGCAAGTAAGAAAGACATCTGTTACTTTGCTTTAAGAAAAGGCAAGACCTTGTTGCAAAAGAAACACCATTATTTTGCGCTGTTGAAGCTGTTTGCTACCTTACAGTACACTCCAATCTGAACTAGAGAGAAAGTGCCCAGACCCCCAGAATAGGGTTTCTTTTAAAGAACTGCAGCTTGCAAAGTTTAACACATTCAAATAATTCAACAAAATTCAAATTTAGCTTGCTTAATTTACAAACATATTTAGAAATGTGCTTATCTACCAAGTACCAAAATATTTAGATAATATCAAGGTAAGCAAGAAAATTCAGAAAATAATCCAAATTTACTTCTTAAATAGAGACATTATCTCTTTCCATTCTGTGAAAAATTTTCCAACTTCAAAGAGTCAAGGATATATGGACAGTTCTTTCTTATGGGTGAATTTTCAAAAATATTCTGAGGAGATCTGTAAGCTGCGGTTGAAAACTGATAGGATGACAAATAGTATCACATTCTACAAACACACTGACTTAAATGAAAAAGGCCTTTACCAAGCAGGCTTCAGAAATGTTTCCTAACAGATTCATCTGTGGCAAACAAAACTAATGCTACTCAGTATACTCACCAAAGACTGTCCTGGCAGGTACAGATTCTCTGTTGAGCCAGAATGACACTTGAGAGAGAATGACAGTCATGATACAGGGGAGGTAAGTCTGAATGACAAAATAACCAATTTTTCTCTTCAAGTGAAAATGAGCCGTCATTACTGTATATTCACCTAGATGCCACAAATACACAAAATACAATGAAAGAAAGGGTTATCATCTTAAGAAAGTCCATTTCTTTGGTAAAAGAAAGTTTAGTACATTTATGTGAACCAAATTTACTACAGTAAAATCGCACAGAACATATTTTGTAGTAGAAAGCATCCTACAGAATATCAGAAAGTTTTTGAGTTCAGCTACACTTTATTCCCACTGAGCTCCAGGAAAGACCAGTGTTCAGGAACTTACAGCAACTCTTGTATGACCTGACAAGAACTTCAGTCCTGCAGGTTTCTGCACATAAGCAACTCTCTGCGTTCATACAAAAGCACCTCAATCTACAGTCAGAAGGCAATCATGGGGGTCCATCACAGCCTAGCATATGTAGGAACACAGTCTGGTAGAATAATGCCAGTATTTAATGCCAAAAACATGATAAAAGGAAAACAATGGTCGAAACTACATGTTTCACCACTTAGTAGACAAAAAAGCATAGTTTACCCTATGAAATTAAACAATTATCCCAGTCTTAGGTTATAAACATTATGGTTCAAGACTGAACTCCAGACAGTATTAAAAAACAGTACTGAGGACAAGCTTACCTTTGCTATCACTAGTTACTGGTTAACTTGAAAAAATCTGTGAAGTGCTGCTATGTTGTACTTGAACCATACATTAATGGACTATGCCTAATATCTTGTATTTTGCAACATGTTTTTTCACTACCCTTCTAATACCACCAGCAATGTCTATGGTCTTCATAGCCAAGTGAGTGCCTTTTTCTTTGAAGTACCTTTTACTAACCTGTACTTGATTTAACTGTCTCTTTCCCAATTGTTTGGCCTAAAAGATCATACTGATTCAATCTTGAGCCGTCTGGTGCCACCTGCACTGAATCTGAAGCATTATAAGTCCAAATGTACGTTACCTCTGAAGTTGTGTATGCATCTGTAGGAAATAAGACAAAATATTTTGTCAGCAATTTAAATTAACCAGCTTCCATCAAAAGTCATAGAATTAGAAGAGATAGTTAATAAAAAAAAAATACACAACCCCACAAAACCTTAAAATGATATGGTTAAAAAAAAAACCAAACTCTGGCCATTATTTAAAATAGCTTTACTGTAGAATAAATATCTCTTGCAGCATGGGAACATTTGTGATCTTATGAACCACGATTTATTGTTATTAAATTACAAACATCATCTCTTCTATGCTGTTAATATCTTGTCACAGATTAGATAATACATGTAACCTAAAACTCTGGGAAAACCA
The DNA here is from genome assembly GCF_000710305.1 of Buceros rhinoceros silvestris. Classification (NCBI taxonomy): domain Eukaryota; kingdom Metazoa; phylum Chordata; class Aves; order Bucerotiformes; family Bucerotidae; genus Buceros; species Buceros rhinoceros. The sequence continues at coordinate 42,551 of NW_010421363.1, forward strand.
GATGAAAAGAACAACAATTTGCAAGGTTAAGACACACAGAATTTTTGAAAATCTATTCCTATATTGTTCTGAGTTTCCATTGTCCCCACTTTCCACATGTATCACAAGCATTTTATTATTAGCTGAAACGCATACATAAATATGGAAAGCCAGGTTCAGTGACAATGCCCTTAAACTTCTGGTGGCTCTGTGCCTTGCTCTGTATACCCTCTTAAACTTCACTCCTTGTGGGATGTGCTGACATTAACCAGGCTGCTCTCTCAGTGCATTCATGATCAAACGTACATCTAGCCCAGGGTCTGTCAAAATAATCTAGAATGAAAGCAAATTAACACTGTATTTTAAATAGCATTAATGCCTCTCCAGTAAGAAAGAAAAAAATTCAGTATTTCTTGCAGGTTTTTCCAGCCTAATACCCTACTAACAAATGAAGCATGAAAGGAAAAGGGTAAACCACTGAAGGAAGAAATCGTGTGTTTATTTTGATTGACTGAGACAAGTACATTGTAAGTCTTATACCATAACTGCAGTGAAGCGAAAAAGAAAAGCAGTATTTCTGTTGGACTGCAAACATTTTCACTTGAGAAGTCTCTGGAGGCGCAAGAAGAAACTTCTTCATGCAACTAGCCATAAATTGCATGACTAACAAAATCTAGCAGGTGGGTAGCATGTAGAGATTTTTAACACCTCCACTCTATGTTTCCAGCTTCCCACAAGAAGCAAACCAGCACTTTAAAGCTGGTTTACACTCTGCTTTAAAGCGAACCAGCACTTGACTTGGCCCCACCTCCCCACCATTGGCTAGACTTTTTAATAAGGATAAAGAAAGGTAATTTATTAAGCTACAGCTTCTTCAATACATTCAGTTTGACTTTTCTCTTATGTATACAAAAAAAACCCTGAGACATTCGTACAGGCCCACAATGCTCCTAGCAATGTAAGATAAGCAGCATACGTAGAGCTGTGACAAATATATACACCACTGGCAGACTTGTCTCAGCTAAACCAAAATCCTCAGGATTTCTGCTTATTTTCACCACAATTCATCATTCAAATTCCAGAATAAAAGCTGAAAAATGTACAGCAGTCTAGACATGAGTTATAGGTAAAGAAATAAACGAGTGTGAAGCAGTTCAAAATGAACAGAAACAAGAGTCCCCTGGATGTGCCAACAGGCTGGAGAACAGGTGACTATGGGGGAAATGGCAGACAGCTTTTCTAAAACCACATTGCTCTAGAAAACCAGAAACCATGGACAGAGAACAAAGAACAAATTACTAAACAAAATACCCCAAACAAACAAATGAGAGAAAAAAAAGAAAAAAAAAGAAAAAAATTGTTCACGCAAAGTCTAGTATACATAGTGAGAAGGGCTTCCAACTTAGGAATGGAAATGAAGTCATACTATAAAACAGTCTCTTGGCCTGACAAGTATCAGTTTCATTATTACGTTCTTCCTTAAGTCATTTTGAGGCTACTTATTGAGGCTTTTTTCCTCCCACACCTTCTAAATCAAACACACCTTGCTCTCACATACGTGTACGTATTATTAGTCAGTAGCCAGTTTCGGCTAACATCTCTGGTGTTAGTTAAGCCATATTATGTACTAAAATGTAATATTCAGGGGGCCAAAAAGACTCAATGAAACAAATAAGAATTCTAATGAACTTTCATCTCCATAGCCAAGATTCCCCTCTAATGTGGAAACATCATCAGAAACACAGGCTTAGTCTAATTTGTTCCAAACTCCAAGGAAAAGGGCTATGCCAGGGTTATGGAGAGAGTGTGCAGGGTGCTCTGACAATGTTCTTCTGGTTAATGATGTCCTCAGCAGCAGCTTATCACCTGTTTTGAAACCTGTTGCTGCAATTAATGTAAAATCAGACAAAATTCAAAGGTTTCCTCAAAAAAACATTCCCTTTCCTGGGCCCAGCAGAGAACGTAGGCTGCATTCAGAGAAAAAAAGAAAATCTTTCAGTGAACAAAATCCAAGAAATACGTTATCCTAATTAATGAAGAAGAAAAAAGGCTGTAAAATAGTTAAATGAAGTTATGCTGCTGTTAAAGTAATACTAGTAAGATCAAAGACCACCTGTCTATAACATTCAGATGCATTAATGAGTGAATTTTTTTATCACAAGGAAACATTTGTTGTTGTCTTCTTTGACTAAGAATGTAAAACAAAGTATCATTAACAATAAAGAAAAAATAAATGTTTCAATAAATGAAAACAAACATTCTTTGAAGTCTTTAATCTGCTTTCACTAATACTACACAGGCTACTCGCCCCAGGTCTGCATTCATCGGTATGGTTTGCATGCTGGAATAAAAGCAGATCAGTGCAGTGCTGAATTAGGTGCATAGTGTTTATTGTTAACTGAAGTCAAGAAAGCTTTAAAATACATTAGAAAATACAACGCTGAATAGATGAGAGAGATTTCCACGCGTCAGGTTGCAAACTTTTTAAAATGTACCACCTTGTGGTTTAAACCTTTCCTGTAACAACTTATTGAAACAAAGTCATTCTGAGCAAAGTTAGATACTCACTAACCAAAGGCTATACTTCCTGTTAGATACTTACAGCTGCCAAATTTGAGGGGGCATGAGTGAGCATCCATGGGGAAGTCCTCCAAGTGCATTGGACATTCAGCTTGGACGGTAAGCCTAAAAGGCAAGAGACCGCTATGCATTTAAGTCAGTTAGCAGGACAAGAAAATCAGTTCCACCGAAATGAACAGAGTTCATGATGATTTAGGAGATGAAACTGAAATGTTACATATTAAACTAATTGAAATTTAAATCAGCTCTCACTTCTCTTTTATGTGTTCCTTTGGAAGGCATTGACTTATCAGATCAAAAACCTGAATGATTTGACCTCAAAACTATAAGCAAAGGCCACTTAAATGAAGATACAAATTATGTAACTGCAGGTTGATAAGACCAGTCATTTTCTTATAATATTCTGAGGTACATGTGTGATTACATGGCTCTCAAAGGCTCATTACAGAAGCACATAAATACAGTTAACTTGCTAAAGGACTGTGCTCCACAGTTTTCTGAATTGTTTTCTTTTACAGTTTGAATGGATGATGTAGCAACATTTATGTTCTTTCGGAAGATTGCTGCTACTCTTTCTCCATATTACTTGTGGTTATTATTTTTATTTCTGTATAAGCATGACAGTATGTTAGCAATGCATTTGCTTTTGCTCATTTTGTGAAAAAATCCCAGCAATATCCCTGTATCATATATGGGGATTAATATGATAAAAACTAATTTAAAACAGTTTGAAGAAAGTTTTTGACAAGAGTTTGCTTTCCCATTATTTTTAATTAAGAAAACAACCCCAAAACAAAAAAATCCCTCTGTTTCTCCTGCCTATTTTGTAAGTCTCCTCTGGGTAGAGCTATTTTTGCTGGATGTCTTTGTCCCTCTTCATCCAGCCTCAAAAATCAGCTACATCCTCCTGTCCTCTCAGTGGTTCATACTCACTGTCTTCCCCACTATGTTCTTCCACCCTGCCACCCCAAAATATTCCATATTTCTATTGTCCCACTCCCCAGGCAAGTTTTTGCAGTCAAGGGGCGGAGAGAGGGAGAGAGAGAAGAGTGACCAAACAGCTGAAGGCAAAGGGAAGAACTTCATGAACCTTTGATATAAGTTACACTATAATTTTAAATAAACAAATAAAAATGTCTGCTTAAAATCTAGACAATTAAAACAGTTTACACATTGATCTCATAACCCCAGAAGCAACATACTTATAAGTCATGAAAATATTTATTTAGCTGACATAATCCATCTTATGTTTTTTTAAAAAAAATTCTTCATAATGGTTTCAAACAGTAGTTATTACTTATAGCACATGATTCTACCTTCTGGAGGGAGGGAATTTCAGTCAGATTATACAGATACAAGTGCAAATATTGATTAGAGCTCATGCAAAAATACTATAAATGGGGTTCTCGATTTATTTTCAGCAAGCTTTTCTGAACCTCTCCAACCACTACATCGTATTAGCAGTCTACCCATCAACAGTCAACACTGCAAGGGTTTGGGTGTTGTATAGTAAAACAGGCTTAAGGGATGCTGGTATAGCGGCATGGAAAAAATTGCATGTACATGTGTGCTTTACAGCCCACATTTTATATCTTACTTAGGCTGGGGATTTTAAGTCTACATTCACAACAGATGAAACTTATTAAATATTCTCAAAGATAAAGAAAAAACCTAAGTCAGGGGTTTCTGGAAAGTCAGATAAATTTTTTCCAAAAAATTCATATAGGTAACATTATTCCAAAAAGGGTAACTGAAGAAGAAATGTCATACAAGAATGCTGCTTATGTCTATACATGCTATTTATATTTTTTTTCATAAATTCTAAGCAAATTTAATACATTTTACCAGCTAAATGTTTATTTTAGCTGCTAATCATGGACAGGATGCAAAAATTTACTCTAAGTAAAATATTGTAATTAGATATAAAGAAACAGTTATTACAGATTAAGACGTATTTTCCATGTAGTTCTTGCTGGAAAGCATTTGAAGCCTTGTTAACCCTTTCTTCTTTGTTTTTTATTGCCACTGATTTTAATAGTAAATTTGCTTAAGGGTTCACATGGTCGCTACAATGGGTGCAGTAACAGGCAAAATTCATGTACTATTCTAATCGTCCTGAGAAGGAGCTGGCAAGCTGAGTATGCTTAACAGTTCTTACATGGCGATTCCCATCTAAAGGTCTCAAAGCACTTTATGCAGGTGGTCAGTTTCTACAATATATTACAGAGGTATGAAGACTGAGGAAAATGCGGGGAAACTAATCTAACCCATAATCAGCCAACGCTTGTAACAGAACTGGAAACAAAATGTACATTCTCCTATCTTTCTTTCTGCTAAAAGAAATAAAATAAAAGGAGAGTCCTCCTGGAACCTTATTTAATTTTTATCTGGAAAAAACACGTCAAGATATAGCTTGAATAGAGGAGAGATGAGAGGACTTGCCTCATGGTGTACAAGAGAGTCCCATCATCTTGGATTCTAAGAAGCTTGTTTGGCATTGTCATGTTATGAGCCACTGACTTCTTCCCATTGTGAAAAAACGTATCTGGGGTCCAGATTTTGCTCGCCATTAAGTTGTTCAGACGAAGAATGTTCATTGGGCCCTTAAACTTTAATCTCTCATCCTTCCACTTCTGACGGAAGAAAACATCTATTGTATATTCCTGTAATGAAATAAAGATATGCTTTTTTGACACAATGAAACATTAATCTGCTTTTTGAAGGCCAAAACAGAAAAGCTCTGGTTGCAAAAATTCTCTTGGGAAAATTGTCAAGGGAGAACAACCATCCAACAAAGTTGTATTAACACTGAGAATAATAAACAGGAGGTCAATTTCTTAAGGGTATGACATTCTCCATTGTTGCTAGCTGTTGCTTGTATACCAAACCCTTCCAATGTTTAGATTTCTGTACCTGATACACATAGTATGTGTGACAAGGGCAATTTCGATAAACACAGCTATTTTACATGAAGAAGTAACAAAAAAATACACGGAAGGATATTTAATAGTTCTTGCAGAAGACACACCTGAAGCAGAGTAACATAGCATTTCAAGAGCACAAAGAATGGCTGAGACTGGAAGGAAGGAAACAAGGTTACCCATAAAGGGTACAGTATATTCAGGCACACTGATGTAAGAGTTTTCCAAAGGGGAAAGTAAGGCTCTGTAGTGGTCCTGATTTTATTAAGAGAAGTACAGAGACAGGCAAAAATAGGTGATGATTAAGAGGTGAAAAAAACTGTCTCCTGAACTTTATTCTCATGCCTGATCTTGGAGTACTGTCTGGAGGAAAGGATGAAAGTGAAAACAGACTGATGACTTTGACCAGATGTTCACATCACCCAGAGCTGGGTATCCCATTTGCTGGGTTTTATTGCTGTTCTAAACAAATAAACAAACAAACAAGATATTGATTAAAAATTGATAATGTAAACTCATCAACTAACTCCAAATTGGATTTGTAAATGGATTTAGCGGTTTGCTACTGTCAGCACAGCATACAAACTGGAATAGAGGAAGTTAAGAACTTTATTGGAAGCAAATTGCATTCTGTGTATTGGCAAATGCTACCTTGGTGCAGTTCCAGTCTTGTTGGACAGGTGCAAAATGGATCCATGATTTCAAAATATTATTATGTTCCAACAGACTGTACTATTGCAATTACTCTGCAATGCTACATTTTACATAAACCATTTTCAAGTAAATTATCTATGAATGGACAAATTCTGATAAAATTCAACCAATATAAAATATTCAAGTGATTTCAATGTAAAAGTGATTTCAACAAACTTATCTGCCCTCATCACTTTCTGCTGGCTCCCTTGTGTGATGATTAACAAGGCTTAAGTTTTTTCTCAGTCAATCAGACAATGGTACAAAAGGAGTGCTGAGTAGAAAGCGAGAAGTGACAGCCCTTTACAGCTCCTTTGGTCTGTGACTCAAGGAGTTCTGAGGTCCTTTTCCAGGTCAGGGCCAGAGGCTAAGACGAGCACATGGAATAAAGGAAAGAGAATTCTGTTACCTGAAGGAGCATGGCAGGGGCAGGAGAGAAAGCAGTTGTCATTAGGAACTGTGACAGGTGCTTGGGGAGAACTCTTTGACATGATGTAATGGGATACTTACAAACTAATCTGACAAAAACCACAAGCACAATTTTTAACTTTATCAAGAGGTCTTATATTACTACAATACATTTTTGTCATTTTTCTAATTGAAATTATATTTACTCAAAGAAATATTAAATAAAACACTTAAAATTTCATCAGCCAGTGAAGCTGAGAAATGTCCAGAGAATGGCAACAAGGCTGGTGAAGGGTCTGAAGAGCAAGTCTTATGAGGAGCAGCTGAGGGAACTGGGATTGTTTAGTTCTGGAGAGAGAGGCTCAGGGGAAACCTTATTGTTCTTTACAACTGCCTGAAAGGAGGTTGTGGAGAGATGGCGGTTGGTCTCTTCTCCCTTATAACAAGTGACAGGACGAGAGGAAACGGCCTTAAGTTGCACCAGGGGAGATCTAGGTTAGGTATCAGAATAAACTTCTTTACAGAGAGGACTGTGAAGCATTGGAACAGGCTGCCCAGGGAGGTGGTGAAGTCCCCATCCCTGGAAGTGTTTAAAAGACATGTAGGTGTGGTGCTGAGGGACATGGTTTAGGGACCCTGGCAGTGCAGGGTGAATGGTTGGACTCAATGATTTTAAAGGTCTCTTCCAACCAGATGATTCTATGGTTCTAAGTACTGAAAAATAATTCACTGGGTATCTTTAATGCTATTATCTCTAATAACATTTTATTAAATATATCTGTGAAATACAAAACTATGCACTTCTAAAACATATATTGCTTTGACATTATACCTGACCTTTTACTGTCTTTCATCATTGCCACAGACACTGCCTCATGACAAGTAATTTGTGCATTTCTCTGATAGACACATTCAATTGTCCAATTTCATTTGCCAATTTGTATGTTGTTTTATTTGCTAAATATTATGTGACTTAAAAGTACAAATTCCAAGTCACAAAATACATAAAATCACAATGAGCAGTGTGCTTGAAGCAGGGGGAATATAGGGAATCCGGATAGAAATTCCAGTAATTCAAGGAAAACTATTGCCCTAAAAGCCTCCTTGTGTTTTCTATCTGAGGGGATTTGCCAATAAATCATCACTATGTATGATAAGATTGATGTTTGAAGTATAAAGAGGTGGAAAGAAGAGCCTGAGGGAGTAAGGCTTTGAAATCCCACTGAAATTCAACAGAGTGAGAGATAAGTCCTACAGGTTCTCTTGACAAATATTCCTGTACATAAATGGTAACAACATAGATCTTACATTTCTGTAATGTTTCCATCAATAAAGAATTTCAAAGGCCCTGTTTCTTCACTGTCTTCAGAAATACATAAAAATAATTACAAGAGATAAAAAATAATAATTAAAAAAAACCCAACCCCAAACAAACAGGAAATGCCACCAAATCAAAACAGCAACAATTCATAAAAAAACATCTGAGGCATGGCAGCTGCTTCGGAAATGGAGTAAGCAGGACAGAGTCTGAGCTGCAGCCTTGCAAGATCCCACTGATAAATCTCTGACTGATCCACAGGTATTTCTAATCTCTCCATCGAATCAGTGCTGGAAATCTTTATTTGCAGAACATCCCATTGTGAATGATCATGAACACCTTCCCCTTCCATTTGTCAAAATAGCAACAAAATGTCTCATAATTCTTAAACAACTTACCTTTCTATAAACCTCAGTGTATTTTTCAAAGCATTGGGATCTCAATTTTTCTATGAACTGAAACCAAGGCACAGAGATGAAATTCCATGTCCCAGTCCATTTACAGAGTTATTATGAAAAGCAAAATAGAATCCATGCTTTTGGCATCCTGATGCTATGTTCGCTGATCCCATGTTCCCTCCTGAGACAAACCTATTCTACTTAGGATCATGAATATCCCTATGACAATTACTATACAAAACAAATGAAAAAAACAGGAAACTATTAAACTATTTTGAATATAATCAATGTGATAAAAAGCCAGCATTTATCAAAAGATGCTAATAAAGGTTTTGTAACTATTTCCTGTTCCATATATGTGCCGCAGTACTAAATGCTGTGTAATGTGAACTTTCCAAGCAAGACTAACATTCTGTTAGAAACACAATCTGGACTCTAGAATAAAAGACTCAGATTAATACCTGATACTCATTTCATACCACCTGCAGATATTCTCCCATATGAAAAAACCTGTCCTGTCTCTGGACGTTACCAAATCTCTCTCTCATATATAGGGCAGTATCTTCACAAAATCACAAGAGCATACTTCCAGGACTACGAAGGACTCCTGTGACCATTTCTAGACAGTGAATGCTTCATTTGTGTCTGAAACGGTGCTTTCACAGTTGGGTTCAAACATAGTACAATTAAACATAATCTTTCAAATATCAGTTATGCCAGCTTACATGAAATTTTAGGTAGAGATGATGTTAAAAAGCACTTGAGATTCTGTCATTTCAATGGTCAGAAGAATAAAATGGTGAAGGAATTTCATTCTTCTGCTAATATGCACTTGTTGTGTATAGCAGTATGCACAGGAAAAAAAAAAAAAAGACATTAGTATCTCTGGGAGAAACTTTAACTGACCTGAGTATAAGCAATCCCTCCTCACTACATGGCAGTCTTCTTTTTTCACTAAGGCCAGATTTGCATGGGAAAAGTTCAAATAATAAAAAATGAACTCTTATCCTCTCAGCTAATGGTTGGCAGATTTTGGCAGTCTTTGCATCTGGAGTAAAGATGGAAGTGTTCCAAACATCTCAAAAACTGTGAATGTCCATTAGCAAGCAGTACTGTCATGGAGCAGACTGAACATTTTATTAATCACTTGCTGGAACACAGCATTTTGTTTAGTTCAGGCCAAAGTTCCTCATTCCCTACTTGTAAAGATTTTCTTGACCACTGTTAAAGTCATTAACTGACACACATATGTAACCATGAAAGCAAATTTCAAATACTATCAAATATAAAACTTTAAAAAGTCAATTACTCCCTTCCCCCCCAAAAAAGTGAAAATAGCACACATATCTTTTTATTGATTCCTTAAAGAAGTCAGAAATACTGTGGCTGATCCACTGACAAGATAAACACATAAGATTCATGGACCTAAACCTCACCTAGCTAATAATAGGGCCTTCATATTAATATTTACATTAGTATAATTTATTAATTTTAGTATTTAAAAAGCACATTCTTGGTGTTGTAATTTTTCTTTCTGTTTAGCTTAAAAACACCAACACTATTAGTATGCAACTAGTACTGTTGAATACTAATATGGTTGGTATGCAAATAAGTATCAAAACTACTTTCAGGAAAACCAAGAAGGAGACTTAAAAAAATGCAAGTATTCAAAGCAAAATAATCTGCCCAGTATATCCATTCTTGCTATAGTCTGTATTTGTGGGTTTGAGAAGTGCAAGTTTGTGGTGGAACTTCTGCAAATTAATTGCCAAACTTGCTCACTAAGCATTTGGATCTAGCTTTTGAGTCCCTGCTGAAATTAGCTCTACAGTGAGAGGACCAAATCATTTGTTAGTTGTCTTGGCCATTTCATTCTCTCTGGGATAGATTTATGAAGTTTGCAAATGGCATACACAAAGGCTAACACACTACAACAGTCTGCAAAAACCCAAAGTTCTTGAAGTACGCTGTTGTATGTCTTGTCTTTACCTAGTCATGTCTACCAGATTGGGCAAACTGTTTCTACCATCTCCATCTACTTTCTACTTGTCTTCTCTATTAAAAAAAAAAATAAAAAAAAATTTCTAACAGTATCATGACTGAAAGAGTTCAGGATGGAATTCTCCTCTCCCCAAGCCCCCCTCAATGCTCCAGTCATAAACACTGATTACTCAGGCTCTGTTAAAGCACTTCACTATCTGTGTATCTAGCATCAAATCTCACTGCACAGATGTATAAATCGAGTCCATTCGTTCTTTTCCAAAACTTACCTTCTGATGTGTACAAAACAGAGAACATAGAAGGAAATAGCAGTCAGCCAGAAATTCCTTTCAGATCTTTGGGAAGTTGGATTATATACACCCGTGAACAGAATTCTTGAAAATATTCTAAATAAACTCCCTTATGAAGGAGGGTTGTGGTTTGAAACTGCACTGTTTGTTATTTTTTATGAAAACTCTTAACAGCCCTGTTAAAAACTTAAACTATCATCTCATCACTGCATTTCAAAGGAACATGTATTCATTTTTAAATACATAAGTAATGTCTGCCAGATATATAAGACCTTTAATACTATAAAGAATATGTGGTATATTTCTAGCAAATTGTAGTATGATTTTCCTCTATCTAAAGAACTCATTTCAAGCCTTTATTTCTGCTCTGTCTGCCAACCAGTCATTTTTGTCTAAGCATTTAATCAAAACATGACGTATTTGAAAAAAATATTGAAAAAATGTGTTTAACGAGTTTGAAGGATAGGGAAGAGAAAGTCTTCTTATTCGTATCATTTATGAAAAGGATCTTCTCTGAATTATTTTCTTTTCCCATAGACCTGATGTAGAATGAACTCTGAATAAACACTGAGAAGGGATAAGAGAGGAATGTGAAAGACACAAGTAGGGATTACTTAGAAAAGAGACTACAGGATGTTATTCACAGTGCTGTCACTGAAAATACAAACACTTCTCATTACTCTTTTTTTATTCAGATATGGAGAAAAGACAACTCTGAAACACAATGGATGTTTGGTGCCAGGGACAGGAATGCAAACAAGAGGTACACTGAGAGCTAATGTCAGTGAAGGGCTTGGACACAGCCTCTGACAAATCAATCTCCAGTATTGATCCACTTGGTAGGATGCTGCACAGGGGAGCAAGTTTTCCCACAGAATAAAAGGACAGAAACTCTGCAAGTGATCATGTGACATAACCTCAAAATTGCAACCTATCGTTTTAATAAAAGGGAATAGCGCAACCAAGTTATTGACTTCTCAAAAATATATAAATGATAAAAAGACAAGCTAGATGCTCCCCAGCACCAAAGAAAGCCAAGTGTATTTGTCATTTGTTTGCCTTTTACTCTTTAGTCTTCTGTTACTGGGTTAAAATAAATGCTACAGTAAAATACTTGCAGTGTGTTTTTTAATCTCCGTGAAAAAAATCATCTTGGTGCATTCCCTTACTCTATCCTGACTTACATATCATACAATCCCTGTAAACTCCTCTCCATAGCTTCTCTCCATAGTTAAGAAACCATTGCTAATAATTAGACTTTGAAACAGTTACAAAGTAAGTTTAATACAAAAAACCAAAATCTGAAACACAAAATGGAATAAGGAGATCTGAAAAATGGACACAACAGAAGAAATGTGGTTCCAGTTCAGCCACTCTCTCTAAATAACGATCTTCAATTGTAGTGAGAGATGCTATAGCAATCCTTCCAGTGATTTCTGCATTTCACCTTCAGACTTCATTGAAAAATTCTGTTCTGGCTATATTTGAAAAATCAGAAACATTTCTTGAAAGTTTAATTGAAAACTGACAAGATGGAAGCGCATGTAGTGATGAACTAGCTGAGTATGACCATCCCTACAGAGAAATGTTAATGTTTCTTGACTTGAGTGAAAAAATAGAGGTCTTTCAAAGACCTAAGATATAACCACAGTGTATAACAAAACTCCCCAAAGATAACGAAAAGCTAAGGTTGAAAGTTGAAACACAAAACTTTCAGAAAGTTTGCTAGTTTCGATATTCAAACAAAACTGATTCAGGTCCTGCCACTTACTAATGGTACTGTAGGAAAGCAGGACAGACTGTTCCCAGTGACAATTAGAAAGACTGCTCTGAGGCAAAATTTGGTAAAATCTTGGCAAAGCTTTCTACACAGCAGACCTCATATAAAGGTTCTCAGTGCCTACATGCTCCATCTTGCATACAATAACTACTGCTTGAGGGGTAAATATGCTTCTGATTTATTATTTATATTATTTTTTTCTATCAAGGACATTAGCACTCATGGCTATCTGGGAAATTTTTGAAGCCAAAATGTCAGGAGACTTTGCAAAGAAAGAAAGTCAGAAAAAGCTGTAAAAGTAGTATGTTCGCAGTGCTAAAATCAGAGTTAGGAGCACATATATTTATAAAGATACGTCAATCTAGCAGACTTCAAATAATTAATTTTCAAAAAACAGAGAAATTATCAGGTTTAATGTGTAAATTAAATTACTTCCATTTTGTTATCCTACAAATCATAATCCATACAAAATTATCCTTCACCTTAGAATTTTCAAATATTATATATTTTAATTTAATTACACACGTTTTAATTAGCCTTTTTAATCATGATTTAGCTTTATAACTCTTTAGAAAATTCAGACATGCTCTGTTTTTCAATTGTCCAGTTGAATTTTGGTATGTTTGTTTTTTTAAACAATGCAACTTTCCTTCTCTCAGGGTAATGTCAAAATAAATTTGTATCACTGATCTGGCTGGAAGCCTATAAAGCATAGCATAGTAATACTGAACTTAAACATTTCAGAGAAATAACAGCTCAAAAAGACAGAATAGTGACAGTAAAATCTGTTTGATCCCATGTTTTTATTTGCCTTCCTTGATTCTCATTAGTT
>NW_010421363.1:55877-71760 GCF_000710305.1 Buceros rhinoceros silvestris
TGTGTATTGGCATTTCCTTTGACATTAAATACTGTAGCTGACATACAATACCATTTTTATGACACAGCTAATATAGATACACCAGTATTTTAGTCACAACAGTTAATCTGAAGCAGTTTGCAACAGTTCGGGCCTAGAGTCAAGAGATTTGGTAGCTGACTGTGTCAGGCAGAACAGAGAATAGCATCTTTTTAACTTAGTCAGAATGTTAATCCACAACAAGATCTAAAGTTTTTGACTCAACACATTTGGAGAAAAATCCAGCCTCAGCTTTTACCTCCTGAATTTATCAATGACAACTTCTGCTAGGCTAAAATCAAAGGTCAGATTCCCCTTGACTTAATTATTTTTTGGTAAATTGTGATACTGAAAGAATACAGGGAATATGAATAGAAAGCTACATGCTAGCTATCACACTGAGGCACAGATTGCACGCAATACTATATTATCATAAATGGGAACTACTAAGAGAGGAAAACAGAAATCTCACGTATTGCTAACAATTCAACAACAGCAAAGGTTAGAATGTAATTTCACCACCTTTGTGAATCAACACTGTTATGCAATGACTGTGTTTTTAGCTTAAATCCACTCATCATTTTCAGTGTGCCACCTCCCTCTTCCATACTATAAACACATATTAATCATCTTCCATGGCAGTGAGCACCCTTCCCATTTTCAACAGGCTTTTCTCCTAAGCACTGTTATTCCTCACACCATGCTAACCAAGGGGAAAAAATCTCAAACTGGGAAATAGATGATGCAAGGGAATGTAGTCGTACATCTGCTGACTTTCATTGTTATGAAAAATCCCAGGGGAAGAAATCCTCGTTGCATGACAGTTCTGGGGAACAGCAGTAAAAACCTGATGGGACTGAGGACTTCACCACTCAGACTGTGGAAGCAGAGGACCTCAGGGGCTGAGACCCAACCTTCCTGAAAAGATCTGAGATTCAGTTTGGGATCTTCTGGAGAGTTAGGAGATGAGCAAGAGTCATACTTATTCTTCCAATGAAGCCTTTTAAGGCAAAAGTCTATAAAATGAGAACATTCCAGAGCTTCCAACATTTACAGAAGAAAATATCAGTAAATCCTCTGGATAGTGGTAATGCAATACCTAAGTAAGATAGTACTCATGGTAAAACTCTTAATGTCACCTTCATGTTTGACAGAATATGCGATAGTTTGGAAGCTATTATTTCAAAAATCACATGTTGAAATTTTCTAATTGACTGCTCATACGTTTCAAAATGATTTTATTATTATCAAGTGAACAAGCTAAATTAACCCTGAAACTTGTAGTAGTAAGTATTAAAATGCTTTCACTTACCTAACTACTTATCTGCAAATAGACCTACCCATTACAGTAACAGCTGCCGTTCTGATGCACTCTGTTTTGATTAACGCCCTTGCACAGAGCTGTTAGAGCAGTAGCATCAAACGACCTGACCCCTTGCTGTGCCATCATACCTGTGTGTGCAAAAGGACACCCACAGTTCTCCACATATTTACACACTGATGTCAAAAGTGTTTCAGGAGCTAGGGATTTGGCTCAGGGAGCTTTTAATTAAATTTCCATTTAAGCACAGATAACTTGCACAGCCTTGGGTAAGTCTCCTTGTATCTCAAGACCACACCTTTAAAATTGGGTTAGTATCATCTCCCTGTTTCACAGGAATACTGTAAGTGTAAACACTGTGAAGTCATGAGATACTATACTAACAAGGTCAGGATGTTCATATCACCTTTGTATATAGCTATGAATAGTTTGGGTTTTTTTTTTATAATTAGTAGTAAAATGAGAATCACTGAAGAAACTTAACATCATTAGGAAAAAGAGAATCAGTAACACGTACAGTGACAAACAGAAAATAAATATCTATTTTTCCTACAAAGCGACTTTTCCTGTGAAGCCTCAGTGATATATTAATCACAATCAAAACAAAGCTTGAAAACTGAAACTAACATGCACAAAAAATAAACACAAAAAACAATTCTCCAAAGCTATGACTAACCATTAGTCAGTGAGCAAATAACTTTAAAAATGCAAGCTGTTCCATGAAATGTTTAGTTTTGTTGCAACCTAGCTTATAACATCAAGATTTCTCCTGTTTTGTATGACACATAACCTGAAAATTTTCATAGAAAAAGTAAAAACATTGCTTGTTTTTAATAATATTAATTGTTAATACCTATAGATACACAGAGGTAGTATTTTATAAGTCTCATACATAATCATGAATGTTCAAACCACTTCAAAAATAATGCTGTGCAGGAAATAATTTCTTGCAGGAATGGCAAGGGCAGCTAAAGTAACTTTCAAATTGTCCTTTCCTTCTTTCCTTTTAGAGATGTTGTATCCATGATGATCTTTCTTTGTGGTGCAACACATTCTCTCTAAATCTATGTATGATTTGCAGTGAGCCTCCAAAAGGCCCCTTGCCTCAAGAGTGCTTTCCGTTGCTGTTTTAATGAAAAACTGTTAATATTTTACAGTTTTATTGCTCTATAATTTCAGAGCAATATTCTAACAGTATCTTTCTTTTTAATATCACTGACTTCCTTTAAATGGATACTAAATAGTTCCAATTACAAAGGACAGACCTGTAGAACACCACAGTCATGCTGATAACTGAAATTCCAAGCTATGTCTTTCAAGAGGTTTAGTTTAGGCTGATTCCAGTCGAGTCCCTCAGACTGCTGCCAACAGTAAATGTGCTCCTATAGTGCACCTTTGTCTCTAGTTTCATGCAAGAAGAATCCAGTTCATCCATCTCAAGACTGCTCCAGAATATGAACATAAGTATGGTCTATGGGGACAATCAGAAGTCTCACTGTTCGAAATTAAACAGTTCATACAATTGTACTTATCATATAAGGTCTATAAACCAACTTCCACCTTTAGAACTACTGGGATTTGGCACTTCCTGACTTCATTGAAACTACTCCCAATTATGTCTACAATAAGTAAATGCAAACTACAAGTTCACCATTTACTATATATCTAAAAGATTCAGAAACTCACCATATCAGTGTCTGAAACAGGTCCAAAACTGGTCACATAGATGTTAGTGAAAACTTCAGTAATACTATCTGATACAAAAAGAAAAAAAAAAAGGAAACATTTTAAATTTATAGTACTTCTTCAAACTCTCTATGCAAAATTATGGACATTTTGAACAAGTTTCTGTCCTTACTTACTCCTTCTAACCAGTATCCTGTTGTAAGTACTGGGAGTCTCTACTTAATGTAGAGGTTATCGGTAAAGACTTTGTCCCACTGAGTAGTTTGTTTCAGATAAAAGACTGTAAAACAATCATACAACACACATATTTCCCTTTTTTCCACCAGCAAAAATAACCACACTGTCTTGGTCTTAACATGCTAGCACAGTTCTAAACATAAAATGCCTTTATTGCAGAGGTGTTACCTCTCTTGTTGCAGATCATTCCCATTAGAAACGTTCTAGTTTCAGGGTGTTTTCTTCATCCCGAATAGTTTTTAAAAGCCAAAGACAAGAAAAAGCCTAAAAAGCAATTATTGACTACACCAAATGTAACACTCAACAGCATCCTACTTTTCAATTGCTTTTATTTTTAAGTGGCATGTATTTTAATGTGATTGTAGTTCCTTCCCTCTCTTGATGCACGGTACTCCTGATACATTGTTGTCATACTGTAAATACTATAAGAAAATGTTTTTCCTAATCACTGTAGTCAGACAGCCATGAAATCAAAATAATAAATATTGTTCTGCAGGGAAAAATAATTGCTGAGTTTTCTATCTCCAGTTTTCAATTAGGCTGAAAATGGAACGATATTCACTAAGAGGGATAGCACACAGTTGCAGGAAATTTCTTACAGCAGTTGCCAACTACTGTCTGCATTCAAGACAGTCAACACAAGGATTTTTCTGCCTTAGAGCCAGTTGCTGGCTGAAAAAGAAATATCTGAATACAACTAGCTGAAATTTGACCCATCCCAATCCTAAAAACAATACAGCTGATCCTTCTGTTATGATTTCCATATTTAATTATCATTACAGTGATCCTTCTGTTATGATTTCCATATTTAATTATCATTTAATGTGGATAGTTAATATTTCCATATTCCTTAAAGTTACCTTTTGACATATATGTGGCACAGGCAGATTCTACTTCCAATTGTATTGAGGGCAAGAATATAGTCCTTGCCCTCTACCTGGAGGAATCAGCAGAGCTCACCCATGACAGCAGATGCTCTAGCAGGCACCAGGCAAAGGCAAGACCATTCTGTGAGCAGCTGCATGGGGAGCAGTGTGTTTTTGAAGGAATGTAGCTGCACCCAAAGCAGAGACAGGGTTACAGTACTTTCAGAAAGCTTCTGGAGCATGGGGGAGGCATTTTCCTGCACTCTCATCCCTAAGGAAACTTGAATTTCCTTCTCCAGTCAAACACTAGATGTTCTTATTAGAATGCAGGACTTTGGAAAACCTTTCCTACCCAAAAGAATCTTCTTTCCAGGATTGTTTCTGCTTCTTAAGCAAATCAAGGCTGACTCTTACTATGTGTCACTCTGAAAGTTCAAAAGCACACTTCCCTGTACGTCCTGAGAGATGTTCATTTGTGTGACACAGACTTCTGTAATCCCATATGAAGCATCAAGCTGACAATCAACTCACAAGCTGAGCTGATTTCCGCTCAAATATCTTACAAACTAATTTTAAGTCAGTGGACAACAAGAAGCGCTGAGTCTGCACTGTTCTTAGTATTCAACAAGGATAAAGTATGGCTCTGGCTGAAATACACAGAAACCAGAGGTTCGGTTCCGAAGACTAGTGACTGCATAATGCTTGCAGGAGATTCTCCAGAAAAAAAAAAAAATATTCTGCCCAAATGGTCACCTGGCACAGTCTGAAGTGAAATAGAAAAGTGACAAGCGGGCTACTCTTCAGAGGGTGAAACAATGCTGCAGGGACAAACAGTGAAGTTTGGCCTGTACTGTGAAATTTGGCCTGTACTATAATGACCACACAAAATCTCAATTACAATTCCATGAAAAACACTGGTGTTATAAAAATATGACTGATAATCAAGCACCTCAACAGCAGATAACCAAGGCCAATATCAATTATATTGGCATAATCTGAAGGAACCCTACTATAGGCAACAGTCACTTGGCAAATCTTAATCTACACCAGCCCACACCTTCACCCCCACAAATGGTTGGAAGCATGGTCCTCTTGTAACCCCACCTTATTGCTATCAGCTGTTTATATCTGACTTATTCTTTGACGTGAGAATGACTTTACAATTTGCACATAGTAAACTACAAGGCGTGGAATCTTCAGGCTAGCCTTGCACTTTCAGTTTAAATTTTAAAAAAGTCCCATATTCTATCACATTGTTTCTATATACTTCTGGATCCTTCCTCCCATCAGAAATGAGCAGAGAAGACAGAGCTGAGAACAAACAAACGGACTGAAACATATCGTTGAATGCTGTAACAACAGTCTGTAGATTCCCCTTGTTGGTGTGCATTACTCACTTCAAATCACTTAAAATCCTTGGAGTCAATGATCAAGACTTGGGGAATGGAGGAGGGATGCACGGGAAAAAGAAGAGACTTGCTATCTACAGATCTTCAGCTGCAAGAACTTCCTTTCAGGTTGCCATAATTCAGATAAGCACTTCAGCGTATATTAAAAGTCCTGGAGCAAATTCATCCCTGACAGCTTCAGGAATGGGAATGGATACAAATTTAATATTTTTTATTAAAAAAAAAATTATTTTTTGCCAAAACTGCCTTAATCCAGCATAGTTCCAGGCATTGGTGACAGGAGTGAGTTTCTACATAACCAGTTGCTCTCCCCTGAAGTGACAGTTCATCCTGAGGGCAGGCACTCTACCAGGTTGCTTCTCCTCAGGCAAGAGCCACACTGGGGCAGTGAGCGAAGGGAGAAAGTAGAATGTCTCGAACATATGAAAAGGGACAAGGCACGCTGAAAAGTTCTGAGATGAGAAGACTGAAGGAAAAGGAAGGCTAAGAAAACAGAATGAAGGAAGACAGGAAAAAAATAGAGAAAAGTACACAAAAGAGAAACTGGAAGATTTTTATTTCTGCCTCCTTTTTTCTCTCCAAATTCTGCATATTTTGTTTCTATTCATACCCTACATAGAAGAAAACTGGTCCATAAAGACAAAAGAAGATGAAATGCAATAAATCTTGAATTATTCCTGTTATCATTTGTTAGTGTTAGCAGCCTAAACCTTGTGTCTGTTTCTTCTTTGTTACTTTACAAAGTGTTATGATGAAGATTCCTCTAAATTACAAATTCGAACTCAGGGTTTCAGAATCAGTGCCTACAAGAAGAAAAAAATGAATCTTCCTCTTCTACAACAAATATAGTCATTATTGCTCTGAAAGAATACTTTATGTATTAAATCATACCACTTTTTTCTGCAAGTAAATTAATGAAAACAATAGGCACAAAGCAGAGTTTCACATGGACTCTCTAATCAGACTTCAACCAGCAGGCACCACATTTACAGACTTTGTAACGCACATTCTGTCAAGAACAGCACAAGTCATCACACTTAGCCCAGTGTAGATTCAAACCGTTCTGGATCATCAGTGGAAAAGACAAGCGACTGTACTCAGCTAAAAAATGTTCAATGCAACATGTGTTCATGTACAAATCTAGTGTCTATTTTTTTGAGAAAGATTAACAATTTTTTTCCTGCCAGAATTACAAAATCTTGTATGTGTGTAAACACGTAACTAAAAGGCCTGATTTTCAAAAGTGCTTAAATCAATGGAGGCCCAGTGCTTTTGAAAACAGTCTGGTTTTTAAAGAAGAACCCCCTGTCGAAAGGAGAAGTGACCTTTACACTTGTGAGCTCCTAAGTTATTCTGAATCATTGCCTCTGCAGGTTAAAGAAAGAAACAGGAACATGAAAGCGTTAAGGATACAGTTTCTATTTCTGATGCTTCTTTTAGGAGGAAAAAATCTCAGGGAAAGAATGTAACATGTAGATGACATCATCACATGAAGTGCTCTGAAATTCAACAAATGCTATTATAGCATTGCTTCTAACTTGTCTTGGTCATAAACATTAAAAGAGAGGCCTTATCTGGCTTAGCTTTGGCCAGTTTCTCAGAAGGTGGAAGCCAAAGGTAAACAGAAAAAAAAAATCAAGGAAGTGAAGAATAAAGACAGGAAGAAAAACATCCTGTGGAAGTAGTAAAAGCAGTGACTATTAAGATCATGTTTCACATGGTCGATGTCATTGATTCATCAAAAACTAGAACAGGAGTTCAGAGCTTATTTACAGACGGTATCAGAGCCTTTGTCCATTCCATTATGCCAACTTCCCTTCTGCTGGGGTACCCTTTCTGATGGTCTTAAGTCCTGCTGACTTGTTCTTCAGTAGAAGAGCTGGCTCAGCTAAAATAGGCTGTTTGGCAGAAAAATTTCAGTATCTGAAGTCTAAATCAATCACAGGCTGAGTCATGGAGATGGTCAGAATGTTGGTTGAAAAGGTTCCTCATCAGCATTTACCAATTACCAAAATTGGAAATTTCTGCAGAGGTAGTTCAATTTTAAATGCGTTCCTTTGAACCGCTACCTGACAGGCAGATTTCAAAACTTCTCTGCTTTTTTTCAAATGTCCCTTTTCAGCTGCCTGCATCTCTGAAGGGTTACACAGGGTTCCAGTGTGTGCAACATAGGGTAGCTAGACATGCAGCATCAGACACACCTGAGAGCTCTCCCTTTCCTGGAGAACTTTGAGGTAGGATTATCTTTCTTGAAATAAATTTTCTGAATATTTCTCAAATTCAGGAATGATTTGTGTTTTGCTCATTCCTTCTCTTACCAAAATAATCTACAACTCTACCTTTGCAGAGAGTAGGGATGAAATACACATGGCTCACTCTAGGTATGTTTAAAAGGAGAGAAGAAAGAAGTGTGATCATTCTTCAAAACGGACCATCAGCAAGGGTCCAGATGTTTGTATGCATGCAGCTGGCTATATTATCCATTAATGTGTCAAGGTTATCTTCACAAGAAAACAAGCTAGTAGATTGGGTTGGACTTTGGTTTTTTTATTATTATTTGGATTTTCAGTCAAGAAAACTGTAAATCCAGGCTTTAGGCATAAAAGCCAATCTGTCTGAGGTAATCCAAAACTATCAGAAGTATTCTTGGTGGGACAGAGCTTTTAAAATATACATAAGCAGTTCTAATGCATAGGTTGATATAATTTCTCACAAATATTATTTTAAATTTAGAGTAAATAGGAGAACACTGCAAGGCTGAAACCGAAGGGCTGCTACAGCATGCAAAAAATGTGAAAATAAGATACTGTTCTTTAATTATGTCAACAAATATAAAAAAGGAGGTCAAGTTGCAATGCTCTTGGAACCTTAACTGGAGATTTCTGAGGTTTTGTGGAATTGCTGTCAAAAGCTTGATGTTACTTTAATTATTTTGCTATAAAAAAATACTTAACTGGAATTGACATTGTTCTGACATTGTAATATGGTCTCCAAAGGCATGCTTGGCAATGTCACCCAAAGGTTTTGATATTTTCATTCATAATACAAGTCAGGAATTGTACAGGTGAAACAGCCAGGGTCTGAATCCATCAAACACTGTTCTGACTCAACATACTGCCCTTATCCGACAAGATCCTTAGTGTGTCTGTTGACAGCTCAAGACACTCTCTGGCTGACAGGGAATAGAGGTCATAGGAGGTCATGCAATATGGAGTAGTAAGAGCAACAAAATCCATAGGAATGCAGATATTTCAAAATACTGTTCTGCCAGTTCCTCTTTATACTTGGTTTAAGTTATTTTTGGTTTAAGTGCTTTATGTGACAGTTTTATCTATCCAACAACTCAACATCTTCATTCATTATCCACTGTTAAACTACAAGTTTCAAAGCCACATGTGCCTACACAAACACACTTCCAATTTGTAAATTGAAGCCAACTATGAGAAGAAACAAATTCACTTCCTTCCTTGACATCAGCGTTTCACTTCCAACAACCTCACTCTATCTTCAGTCTATCGGCAAGATCATTTCCTCATACAAGCCACAAGTAAACTTCTCTTTCAAATTTCCATCTTTAACCAAGCATATGTATATTAGGCTTAGCAGTAAGACCTAGTAATACCTGTGTTACTGTTAACAGTTGCTTTCTTGATTGCTCTCTCCAGCAGGCTAGAAGTTTCCCTCTGAAGAGCTTATATCTCTTAACAGACATCATTATATCATATACTAAATAGACGGCTCCATGTAAAGACTACCACACACCCTCCAAAGACCTACACAGAACTCACAAAGGTGGGGAACCCTGTAAAGCATTACTGTACTCTTGATATAAATGCCATTGTGTCCTTTAGACTAACTGAATTCCTGGTTCTATGTATAAGCACATTCTTGAGTTGGTATTTTTATTTCAGAAAAATAGTAATTTTTATTCTGAAATTGAATATAGCTGGTCCAAAATAGCAGGAAAACATAAACTTGAGGGAGAATATACTGTAACACAAAACTTCAGTTAGAAGTAGGTGTATCTTCAGAGATGAGTGAGACATTTTGACTGTCAAAAACCACAGACATTAACCTGGAAAAAAATGTTTAGCTTAACTGTCAAGATCACTTTTTTCTGCAGCAAGAAATACGGCTTGGGAAAACATTTTCAGATATGTTTTTAGCCAAGCTAATGTCTTTTTTAGGTACAGGTTACTCACAAAATGTGCACAGAATGAAATGTAGGCAACTCAAATAATGTGACATATCTCTACAGTTGAGTAATTACTCAGATTTGTCCTGTATGTAAAAGACTGGTACAAACCGTACTAGCACTGTTTACAGCTAGCAAACTGAAAATTAAAAGTTGTCTCAGTGCTGAGTGAAAAATTTACAGATTACTAAGATTATTTTCACATGCATATGACAGATTTGAGGTTTAACTCTCACTCTTCTGAGTGCAGATTACATACATAAACATCTTCACTCCTTTTTCTTCTCTCTCTATCTCTCTCTCTCTCTCTCTCTCTCTCTCTCCAAGAGATCTTTAATTTACAAACCTTATTACTTCAGCTAACCAAGTTAAACACATTTCCAAATGGTCCTACGAATGAAGAACCTTGGGTACAAGTGATATTTGAGGTGCAGTTTTAACTTGATTACAGGCTTTCTCCGCAACTTTGAGGTAGTCATTCACGGGTAGTACTAAAGACTGGTTTCGGCACCCAGTTATCTCTTTAAACATATTGGTCAAGCTCCACAAAGTTATTTAATCTCCAGGTTTTCACTTCAATCAATAAAAGTTAATCGGAATGTCTCTGTGGTCCCAATCATAATGACTAAGTTTTGCACTTGTATTTGTCTAAACCCTCTTTAGACCAGAATTCCTGTCTAATGTTCTCAGTATCTAAAATTCCCTGGCTGCTTCTATTTCCACCTTAAGGCAAAAATATGCCAAGCAGCTTGAAGATCTGGCTCTCAACCAAGTCCCAATGAGTTCCTCAAACTATAAATAATTACAGATTTACTGGGCCAGAAAGACTTCAAGAGAGAAAGGAAGAAAACAAGCAAGAGACTGATTTCCACAGCCTAGCAGTACTCATGGGATGTAGCAGACACAAATTGCAGTCTCCGCTCAATATCTAATTATTTACACAAAGCAGAACAATTCAATCCAAAGACTAAGGAAGTATGCCTTATCTTAGAAAATTCACCTTTGTGGTCTAGACAGACCCTGACACACAGTAACCTGAGCTTATGTCTCTGCTTTAAATCAGAGCGTGCACTTGACAAGAGGTGCTCGCTCTCACACACAAGCTTCCATCATCTCAGGCTATCAGATATTCTTATGGCTCTTCTCAGGAAACGAGGAATGGCATAAGCTCTAGAGGGAGGACACCACTGTGAACAGATGAAGTAGAAACTAGTAATGTTTTCCCAGACAAACTTTGATGTTTCACCCGTGTTACTAAGAAAAAGCTTCAGCTGCATGTCCCTCTTCAGCGTTTTTTTTTAATTAGTTAGGTTGATACATTCCCTACTCAGTTTACCCATGAACCACTTTTGCAGACAGTTAAGACTATGCCCACAACATTTCTGAGGTGTGTCAATATGCCTGACTTTCCCCATGTTCTACATAGGACACCTGGCTGTTTGAAGCAATGAATTCCATTACATGTGCGGTCCACGAGATGCAGGCACTGCCAAACCTAAGCCCTCAGTCCATTTGGGGCTGACAGGCCAAGGGCTGTTAATGGCTCTATAGTCCAGCAGTACAAAACAGAGTCCTCAGTCCATGTTCTGACACATATGTAGATATTTTATACAACGCAAAACATCTCCAGTGGATGAAACCATTCTCCCACAATGATCAAAAGTCCTGTGAGTAGTTAACAGAGTTGGAAAGTGGGATTCAAAGTGGATCCCTTTTCCAAATCTAGCAGAGGTTAAATAGGATGTTAAGCTAGAATATATAGAACATACATCATCCCTGATGACAAGGCTACTGTACTGACTGGTGAAGCGCACATCACATCAGGCAAACCATCAGCCAGTGTCTAGCTTGAGTTCTGTTGGTACTTAAACACACGGGAGTGTCCAAAGCAACCCAGAAGTGCATAACTTAATTGGTTCTTTGCATGGGGAAAAGAAGAAATCTAGTCACTCTCGGTCATTAGAGTTGGACTTCATAGACTTCTGGCACCTCAAGCAAATTTTTGACAATCATCTCAAGCAAATTTTTTTACAATCTCATTTTCACAATCTTAGAGGTATCAACTGCCAAGTGATTAAGACAATAGCAATTAACTATCTAGACATTTTTCTGGATTTTTTTTTTTTCCTACCTTCAAAACAGAGTATTTCTCCAATTTACAGGTTCTTTGTGAAAATATTAATACAACATGGATGCTTTGATTGTACAAACATCTGAGACAACTGAGTAATTATAAACAGTAGTCTTGACTAAGGGACAGTTAACAAAGGGAGAAACAAAATGCCAAAAATAGGAACAAGAAGGAGTGAATGAAATCATTGGGAAGGGCAATCTAAACACATCGATAATATGAAATCTGTTCCCATAAAGCCAGACTACCATGAAATCCAGCAAATCTCAATTTGTACCCTTTTCATTACATCCTCACACACCCAGAAAAAAGGAAAAAGAATTTAAAAGCATTCAGCTCTAAAATAAGCAACAAATGTGAGTAATTTTTAGTTGGAGTTGCACAAAATGTTCAATAGAAAAATGAAAGTGAAAACATAGTTGAGTTTGGCTGGAAGAAATGTGATCTTACTGAGATGGGTTACTTAAAGGGTTGAAGTATAATGAACTTAGCTAATACACAACACATTTGACAGGAAACCAAAATTATATGGCATTCAAATGAAAAATAAAACATCAGCATTAAACCTTATCCCCTTAGACACTACAGCTTCCACCACGATGCAAAAAGATTGTATATAATAACCAGCTGAGTAACAAATGGGACTACCGCATTGTTAAGATCAACTGGATGAGCATGATAAAGCTAAAATGAACCAGACTGTCCCAGCACTGTCTAAAGAATGAGACAGAGAAAGACAAAGAGAACAAGAGCACTCAAACAAGTCTGGATACGGAAGGGAGCAGACTTTGATAAGTGGAACAGTAATTATTTGGACCAATCTGAATCGGTGTCATTACTCAAGTAGGGATGGCAAAATTATTATTCCCATGCAACCATATTTCTAGCTACTCTGCTTAAAGGCTTGTGCTATTAGAAAGGAAACCATAATATGCAGGTAAGGCAGAACAATTCCCAAAATTATTTCAGATCTTAGAAACTTACATTCAGAAGTTTTTATATGGGGGTTTTGTGGGGTTTTTTTTAATGTTTGAATTTCATTACCTCGGTACTTAGAGTCTTGGAACACCCTGTCAAATTCTGCTGCATTATCCTTCCAAGCTAATTTCAGATTTAATCTCTGTGCTTTATTCCCAGTCACAGAACTTATAAATCATCCCATTTGATACACTCAGCCTGCCAGTGCCTCCTGTACTCCAAACCTCATCTCCCCATAACAGCAGTAGCATTTTATAAAAGCAGCAGCTTCAACTTTCTCTTTAGTCATGAAGTGGCTGAGTCTGGGCTTCTTAAGGTATGCCTTTATTGCAGAGTGGCTCCTGACTTACGTGATTTTAGTTGCTATCTTATGTCCTTATTCACCTTCTCTTACACAGGCCCAGCTGGTTTTCTAACCAAGATCACTCAGCCTAGATTTTCTCCAGGTTAAATTTCAGGAGCCACTTTGCTGGTAGATGTCAAATTGCCAGTGAAAGTACGAGTTATAAAAGGCATCTCTCCTTCAGTACCTTCCTACATCCCAAACATCAAAAAAATGCCTAATTCTCGTAATTCCCTGGAAGAACATCAGAGATCAAAGTCCTTCCACATCAAGGATATGTGAAATGGCTGCAGAACTCACACTGGAGAGACCAAGGAACTGTGATAACACATACATTATACATACAGGAATTCACTTTTGGCTACATGCTACTTTTCCTAAGCTAGAACAGACACTGTCACAGCATATTACGCTTTTAAATTATTTAATGAAGATTTGGGTAGCATGCCAGAACCCACTGAAGTCATTGAAAAAGGCTCCCCTTGATGATGGCCAGCTTCAGAGGAAGCCCTTAGAGAATGCCTGTCTCTGTGATCAGCCACAGAAACAAGAGTTGGCACTCTGGAGCTGACAGAAATTGGGATGAAGCTCTGGGAAGAACAGTCTTGCTTGGTTTGTGGCAAACACTCACTGGCACCAGAAGTCGGCATCTTTCCAAGGCTTGCTGATATCAGAGCAAAGTATGAAATTCACGTGTTCCAAAGTCTCACAGGCTGATGGACCTCCCCTAGAGATCAACAGACTAAGAAAGCAATGAAAACTCTGATCCTTTCAGACAGATTAGTTTTACTGTCCATGTATAGTTCCTGGTTACTGTAGTCCTGGATTGTACAGTCATTAAAAATGGAGCTACAGTCCTTTTATCTTTTGCTAGCCTTGTACTTTGCATTGAAGCATGACAGGAGCCAATGCTAGAAAAAGGAAGTGCCTTTATTTAATAGGGCTGTGTATTAATGGGCACTCTTAATGCATTTTTTGCAGCAGGAGCTTTTAATATAATTTTAATAGGTAACGCTGTATAAAATTCTGTAATAGCATTTCAAAAGATTGTGACACAATGTCAAAAAAACTAGATAGCATTCTAATCCTTCTATCAAGCAGCCAGCAGTTCCTACTTTAAGCCAAGTGAAATAACTATGAAGTACAGGAAATTAATGTTTATCCAGACTACTTTAATATTCTCCAAAAAAGCTAGCATGGACTTAGACAAATCAGCTGGAGGTTGTGTATATGTTAACACCCTAAATACCCAGGGTCCATAAGAACAGGTAGGCACACTTTTTCTTTATGCTTCCCTGGTCTCCATGGATGCTGAAATGCAGGGAAAGAAGGAATAGAGACTGGCTGTCAAGCTGCCTTTTTTATTATTTTTATTTATTTATTCTTAACATTTTTTTTGTTTGGCAGGACAACCCACAGGATGGTCACGGATAATAAGCTTCTTGCTAAACAGCAATCCTGATAAACAAGTCCATGGCTTGACCCAACAGAGAATCACATTAATACTTAAATTGAAGAAGTACCCCCAAGTGAGCAAAAACTAACATGAACAGCAATGGGGCGATCATTTTTTAAATCCCATTTTAACATGCCACAGAGTTGTAAGTTATTCTTCTGATATTTAGTTAATAATAAAAAAAAAGTCTTAGATTAAGACTATATAATGTGTCTGCAAGAAGTGTACTGTAGCACTCAAAAGTCCCATGTCTGAGTCACTTGAGTGTCTCCAAGCTACTTTATAGACAGCAATGTTTCCCAGAATCTCCTCTAAAACATACTCCCAGGGTACTCCCAGAGCTTGGATTAAGCGGCCTCAAATTTGTCTTTTACGGTTGCCTGTGACAAGAGAATTTCCCTCCGGTTGTCCATGGGACTTTCAGAACCCAACAGGCTTCTATATGTGGAAAGACTATATATTGGGGACAGGAATCTGCTTTTAATGTTAAATTAACAGTTTGGGTTTTTCAGACTGAAAATATAAAACAGTATTTTTTTTTCTTTGAAACAATGCCTAGTATGAGTTTAATTAGAATCCAGTTCATTAAAATGCATAGTCTTCTAGGCAAATACTACGGCTTTGTGAAAAGCAGACAGCATCTACCACATTTATTATTTTAAAACAATTAGTTATTTTAAAAATAGCACATTATGCAGTAGCAAACAAGATTATCTGTTCATTGGGGTTTTCTATGGTCAACTAGAGGCAAAATGCCTGGTAAAAGAATTCTCTGACAGCTTTTATCACCCAGCAGAGGGGAAGGGATTATTAAGGATGTGACCATTCCCTTATCTCAAACAACAGGCATTTATATTTCTCACTTCTCATCTTCCCCCCCCACCCCGCCCCCAGGAGGAAATGTCCTCCCTTTTGTTTAGAAACTGCGTGAGGCAATCAGTACCAAGTTCACATTTAAAGATCTAGCAGAAAGAATTTCATCATTTGGTACTCAGTTAACACTATGGACATTGATAAGGACAGTCCATGAAAATGTCATGGCATGACGTCAGGATGGCAGAGGGGTTTTATCAACACAGCACTGAATCTAAGGCTCAAATTTCTGTTTTTCTTCATTTGTATACTCCACACAACGGCTCCTCAGCCTCTTCTCATCCAGAGGGATTTCATTCCTCATTCAGTGAGCCTATAAACTTTGAAAAACATAAAATCCTTCAAATAATGAGAATAAAAAGGTACTTAT
>NW_010421364.1:0-6306 GCF_000710305.1 Buceros rhinoceros silvestris
TGGGTGACAGGGAGGCGGGCGGGGACTGTGGGCCGGGACCGTCCCTGCCCGCCCTCCCTGCCCGCCCCGGTGGAGGCCGCACGGGGCAAACCCAGCTCTTGCTGTGAGCGAGGAGGCATTCCGCCCTGACACCAGACCTCCATCCGAGTGAGGCGGCGTCCGGGGCGAAGGAAGGTTGTCTTCCTCTCCCTCGGAGCGCGAAAAGCTGCCAGGCTCTCCCTAGGAGACCGTCCCGGGCCGCCCGACCCCTCAGCACCGCAGAGAGGTCACGCCAAGGGCCGGGACTGAGCAGCGCCTCCCGGGGTGCTCTCGCTTGAACTCACCACCTTAGATGTGTACCCCCAAGAGCAGCTCTGCGCCTGCTGAGCTTCACCCTAGTATCGAGTGCTGTCCAGCTCCCCAGAAAGTGTCCAGTGACGAGTTAACAGATTTGTGAGCATTAAGCCAGCTCTCTTCACTGCCTGCGCAGGTGGGAATCCCACTGAGGAGGCCCATGGAGTGTTCCTGTTGCCCTGCAGTAGCCCAAGGGTTTACAGAAGGGAGCGCAGACCACTTTCTGCATCAGTTAATGAACAGAGTGTTAATGAATGATGCACTGAAGATATTTTGGGTGTTGAGTGTTGCCCCCAGACTCAGGCTCTCACAAGCCAGATTCAAAGGTTCATGAAACACAGCATTTGCTCGCTCCTCAGCTTAGCCAGAAACAACGGAGATACCTGGGATTCCCTTTAATTTCTCTTCCAACAACCCGTAGAACTGTAGTTCCTCATTTGCACTGAGTAACTGTATTGTCTGTATTTACCTGTCTAGGGTTAAAGAGGTGGCTGGTGAAACACCAGAGCATTCCCTGAGGATGGTAATCCTAAACCTAAGTATGGGAAAACGCCCAAAGAGATCAGCTCTGCAGCACTCTTCCCAGTACAGACAGCAGGGTGAGCCTTCCCTGGGCTGTGAAACCAGTATGAGAGCTGGTAAAACTGGTCTGGGAGAAAAAAAGGTGGCTTCAGGTAGGCAGTGCTGGTCAGGAGACATCTCTGGCATGTGGCAGGGTGGCAGGGACACCAATCACAAATGTCCCAAAGGGAACACAGCAAAATGCGCCTCTTGATTTAATCTGGAGATGCTGCTGGAGGTGGAGAGCTGTGAAGCGCTCCTCCTGACCTGCCCTCTCAGCTGGGCTTGAATACCTGTGCTCGGGTATTTGCCTCTGTGAACTTCCCTCTCATGTCAAAAAAAACCCCAAACCCAAGGCAGCCAAGAGAACCCAAACTGTCTGTCTGAGGAACGTGAGTGTGGAAACACGGATGGGTGCCCAACAGGCAGTTCGAAGGCAGCTTCCTGTTGAGATCCAGGTCAGTTGTCTCACCTTTACAGGCTGACATCTGCCATTATAGTCACTCCCATGATTTAACCGATGTTGTTATTAAGAAGTTTCCCTTTTATCATTTTTGGAATTCTTTTGGGTGTTTTGTTTTGGGTTATTTTCATTTTTTAGTCCTTGTGTTCTCCTGCTTTCTATAAATAGCCTTCTGAGTGGCAGGAATCAGGACCAACTGCATAAAGACACTGAAATCAATTCCCCCCGTTTTCAGTGGGAACAAAGGAGAATCGCGTAAGTACCTTTCTTTGAGCCTGACTGTCAGGGTCTGTGTGCATCGCATTTCCTATTGCTAAGAGGAAGGAAAGCCTCATTTTCTTGCCTTCCAGAGGGACCAGAAGCTTTATGGGTGAATGTCTGCACTGGGCTTTTAGGCTTCCAAGGGAAGAACAAAGTAGTTGTAAGCAATAGCATTGGCATGTCTGTGTGCTTCGTGTGCACTGAAATACTGGCTGCTCCGTGAAAAGTCTTCCTGGTCTTTGATGCCATCACTGACTGTGGACCGGGGAGGAAAAATGATGCAGGTAGAAGCTGTTAAAGATCAAACATATGCCCACTTATACGTAAATGTAACCAGCCTTCACAACACCGCCTCCACCATACTGAACAGCCTCTGGAGACATTTCTTTCCCGGGGCTACCCTGTATTATGAAGCTCTGGAGTCCTCAGGAGAAGAGACATGGACCTGTCAGAGAGGGTCTGGAGGAGGCCACAAAAATGATCAGAGGGCTGGAGCCCCTCTGCTGTGAGGAGAGGGGAGAGAGTTGGGGGTGTTAAGCCTGGAGAAGAGAAGGTTCCGGGGAGACTTAGTGTGGCCTTCCAGTGCTTAAAGGGGCTGTAAGAAAGGTGGGCACAGATGTTTTAGCAGGGCCTGTTGTGACAGGACAAGGGGTGATGGGTTTAAACCAAAAGAGGGGAGATTTAGTCTAGATGTAAGGAAGAAATTTTTTACTCTGAGGGTGGTGAGACACTGGCCCAGGTTGCCCAGAGTGGTGGGAGAAGCCCCATTGCTGGAAACATTTGAGGTCAGGTTGGACCTTGGGGCTCTGAGCCCCCTGCTCTGGGTGCAGATGTCCCTGCTCGCTGCAGGGCGGTTGGACTGGACGACCTCTAAAGTCCCTTCCAGCCCAAAGCACTCTGTGATTCTATGAATGTATGCAATCTAAGGGAGGATTCAATGCTACCTCCCAGAGATACCTGTGCATTGTACTGTGCTAAAGGACACGGATAAAGTCCCCCAGTTTTAAAATTCACCACAGCTGGAGCAGTGTCCTGGTTTGAGCTAAAACTTCCTTGGTTTGGGTAACGGACAAATAGAATTATTCCATGCAATACAATGATTCCGCATTTAATTGGTTAAGGGGGTCAGGTGAAACGTTACATCGGAAGCCTTTAAAAGCAGCAGGCCGGGGGAGCGTCGCTCTCTTGGGCTTCCGGACAGCTGCACGAAGGAGCACTGCTGCAAATCTGCCAGGAGGAGACCAGGCCGAGAGCTGAGGGCCTGCACCTCCAGATCGCTGAAGGTTACAGACTTTGGACTATTCCTGTCGTGAGTCTCGTCTGAAAATCGGATGAAATATCCAGACTCCCAGCCGTTTCGTGAAGGGAGTTCTCCTGCTGATAAATCTGCAGCGCATGGAGTTTTCCCCCCCCACCTCGCCGCAGGGATCAAGAGCAGCTGCAAAGGTCTTCACTCCTACCTCGCTGCTGGGTGCCTGCCAAGAGCACTGACCTTGAACAGGCCTGCCAAGAACTCTAGTTATCTAAGTCCTCTCTCCTTCAGTTTTTTTTTTTTCCTTTTTCTCAGTTTGTGCCTATATATATAGTAGTGTATAGTTGTGTGGTTTTATTGTTTATTAAAAGTTTGTTTCAGTTTCCCGAACGCAGACTGAGGTGTGAATTTCTTCTTTCCCCTTAAACTTCTTCTGTCTCCAGCGAGACAGAAGGGATCGTTAAGGAATTCGAGGAGTTGTTACCTCGGTCCCTCGACCCTTAACAAGCAGCAATGTGTCAGTTATCTTCCAGTCCCTGTCAGCACTAAATGAGCTCCAAGAATTAATTTGCTACAGTCCAAGTATTGACAAGGCTGTTGTTAGACTCAGTGGCAGGGGTACACGAGTGAAACACGAGAGACCAGCTGTAAGAGATTTTTCTCCATGTCCTCCAGCCAGCAGTGTGCCAGATGCTTGCACTGCCTTAGGGCTGGGATCCCACCTGGAAGCATAACTCATGCTGGGTTTAGGAGAGAGGAGAGAGTCCTGGCATGGGGTCACCTGTCCCCTTGTGTAGCATGCTCCTCCCAGAGCCCTGTTCGGGTTCAAATCCGCCCGCGAAGGATTGCTTGTGTTTCCCTGCTTAATCTTTTTATCTCCTCTTAAAGGAAATACTACGTCTCTCTGCCTTCTGTGTGGAGCACAGCAAGGAGAGTATCTCCTGCCCAGGCAGTAAACACGACCCCTTCCTGACTGGCCTGAAACTCAGGCTGAAAACGCATCCTCTGACAAGCTGTCTCCAGCCCTTAGAGATGAGTTGACGCAGTGAAACTGGTATTTGTGACAGATGTTCATGCTGGAAGACTGCTCTTCCTTTTCTCTATTTTCCAGCCTCCGAAGGCACTCGCTCACTGTGTCCCAAATGGTGAAGTACCACTTCTGATCCTGTGTGAGGAGGGATGACTCACGGACCCTGGCATTAAAGGAGGGAGCAGACAAGGGCAATTTATAGATGAATGAACCTTAATAGCTGTAGAGGCTCTGCTCTTCTGGGTGCGTAAATCCCACTTGTAAGTGCCGAGTTTGTGACGTTTACAACTGCAGCTCCGTTCAGCTGTGCAACAGGCAGTGGCAGTGCTGGTGGTCAGCGGTAGCAGAGCCGCAGGGATCACGAAGGACACTCTGCATGGATGGCCGTGCAGAGAGACTGAGACTTCATCCACACAGAGCTGGGGGAAGTGACAATCATCTTCCAGGCTCTGCTCCTGACCGCTGGTGACTCATTAGGAAAATGACTTCTGCTTCCGTTCCTGAGCCCGTTGCTGCCACCTAATTTCCTCTGGGTCCGTTAGTCCATTCAGGAACACAGCAACCCCTGCTAGGAACTGCCACCCTGGCTTGGGAGTTGCTGCTCCAGAGGTCATTACAGAGCTTTATTAACAACCATGGCATTAACCTCCCAGCTAGCCGGGGACAGAAATGCCCTTTCTTCCATTTGATAGCTGAGAAAAATGAAGCGTAGACAGATTCATCACCTGGTTACAGAGTCAATGGGAACTCTTAATGCTCCATAAATCTGAAAATTAGGCTGTCAGCAACTTCTCCTAAAGCCAACCTGCAGCAAAGCTATCCAGGAGACCAGTCCCAACCCAGCAGGTCCCCTCCCTCCTCTGTTTACTGGGCACAGCTCTCTGAATTTCAATTCCTGTGGTCAGACACAGAGACGTGGGGGTCTGGAGGGCATGGTCAGCTGGGGAGGAGAGCTCAGCACTCCCTCCCACAGCAGACATCTCCTCTGCAGGGCAAGGGAATCCCTACTTGGTGCCTGCACAGGGGAAAGGGCACCTTCTACTTAATGACTGTGTTTTGGCAGAGGGGTAGGAAATAACTGCTCTTCTAGCAGCCCGGGTACGTGTTTTGTCATCACCTGAAACGACTGTGAAAGAATATTTGGTTATTAAAATACGCAATTCAGGTTAACTTAGGCTGCTTGGGATAGGAGTGCAGCAGGAACTGGGGAAGGAGTGGGGGGACTGGGTTGGCTGGTCGTTTTTAAAAATTTCTTATTTCTTTTTTAATAGTGCAGAAGCAAGTATTGCTAGGAGGGGGAATGCTTAGCTGCATTAAGATTATACAGAGTTATTTTAAAAAAGGTTTCTTTCGATGCTCTTTGCACTTGTACATGGAATTTTATCCGTCTACATCAGTCTCAGGCTAACTCCAAGTTGGTGTAAAGATTATGAGCAAAAACTGTTTAACCATTTTCAGAAATGAAGAATCAGCAAAATAAAATATTACTGCTGTGTTTAAAAAGCTCTGATCCTTTAAAGGAGAAAAAAAAAGGGTATCTAGGAGAAGTGTCATCTTCACACTGTAAACTACATCATTCGGGTCTTCTGAAGAGGCATTTGACTAGATTGAACTAAAATGAGGTTAAAATAATTTGGAGATTCTTCTGTAGCACTGAAACACTGTCTGCAAAGTTTCCAGACGCTGCAGTGACCTGAAGAAAAATGCACGTGCAACCGCCCTTTCGATGTGTGTGCTGCAAAGCTGCGGAGGAGCCCGGCCTCGTCTGTGACCTCTGCAAGCAGAAAGTCCTGATTCACTGCTCAGAGTTATGAAATTCCTTTTACAGGGGAGGAAAAAGAAAGATACCATCTTGTTATTAAACACCACACTGTAATGTGTGAGCCTGGGGGAAGAGCGAAGGTTCCCTTCCGGCACGTCCTTTCGCCCTGAGATTCTTTGACCTTGTATTCAGAGTGGGCTTTGTAGGCAAATATTAACTAAACCCTCTGCTCGGTGTAAGCGGGGCCAGAGGTGGTTTCTCGCTCACACAGGCTTGGCCCACCCTCAGTTTGTGCAAGCCCAGGTCCATCTCTGGATGCTGCGACACTGCCGGAGCTCGCTGGTTCTCACACAACACAGTGGCGAGCGAGGCTCAGCCGTTCCGTACCCGGCGTACCTGCTCCCATCGACACCCCCGCACCTGGCCAAACTCAGCCTCTGCTGCTGCTCCCGCTCAGCCATCGCGCCAGGCTTACCTACACCCATGACCAGATCCACTCCTTGGGTCACTGCACGTATCTTATTAATGAAGATGAACGAAGATCTCTGTCCAGGGCGATTTCTTTCCCACAAAATGTGGTTGACACTGATGTAGTTTATGTGCCCTTATAGTATGAAAAAGGCCTATTTAGCGGCTTTCAATTT
>NW_010421364.1:6355-8935 GCF_000710305.1 Buceros rhinoceros silvestris
TGAGTTTTTTTGCCCTGTTAGTATGAAAAAGGCCTATTTAGCGGCTTGCAATTTTTTTTTTTTTTTTTTTTTTGAGCATTAGCATGTGCTGCCCTCTCCTGTGAACTCCTTCCGTTATATTATGGACAGTAAAAGTCAACTGTCTTTAGTGTTGCCGCCTGTTAGGATTTACTTGTTGTTTTACTGTTTTCCTGCAGCCCTGACTGCTTACATCTGGAGTTTGCCTGAGCCAACTTGCTCTGCAGCTTTTTAGGGGAGTATGTCCCTGGCCCATGCGGTTGCAGGGGCAGACCGAGAAATATGAGGTGTAAGATTTCAAAAAACCAGGAAGTGAAACACATGTAGAAAAATCTTTTTCAAATCTCAGTACCTTCAAGCCTGTTCAATGACTTGTAGCAGGGCTGATCAGTCTGGATATTTTCCAGTCCACTTTTATTCACTGGGGTTGATTGTTCTGGTGCAGATATCTCTTCCACACGCTGTTCTTCATTCCCCAAATCAAACCTGTGCTGGGCACACAGAAAGGTCTGATGCACCTTCTCCTTCAAGGAGAAGGGAAATTTATATCTCCGATGGTCATCTGGTAAGAAAAATTATCGTCAGGCCTTGGAAGTTGACATGTGAATGTTTGGGATCCCATCTTGGGTTCTCTGTTGCTGTCTGAACCCGCCCAAAGATCCGTGCTCACCTGCCTGTGTCTGAGCTGCTCTCCGTGACAGGTACATCCTACTCCTGCCCTCAGCTCACTGCTTTGCCTGGCTGGAGTGGGCTCTGCTCTCCTGTGTCACCTCTGTCACCTGCAGTCAAGGATGGCTCACAGTGCTGCAGTCTTGTTGCTCACTGCCTGGGACCAATGTGGATCTTTCATGATTAAAAAATGACAAAGTTGTGCCTGTCCTCATCCCTCCCTGCACACGACAGGGAAATGCAGTGCGATGCCCAGGTTGAATGAGAGGGACTATGCACAAAACTCAGTACCTGAGGTCCTCACCAGCCCTGGCCCTCACCCACCAACACCCCAACTCACACTCCCAACACCCCAACCCACCCAAGTCTCCCTTTTCTGGTGAC
Organism: Buceros rhinoceros silvestris; assembly: GCF_000710305.1. Lineage (NCBI taxonomy): Eukaryota > Metazoa > Chordata > Aves > Bucerotiformes > Bucerotidae > Buceros > Buceros rhinoceros. The sequence continues at coordinate 7,427 of NW_010421364.1, forward strand.
CACCCCCTGTACATTTGTTTTTCCCCAGGTCCAGCCCTGGGGTCCCCAGAGAGTTCCCATCTCTCCTGGCTGCACATCCTCTGTGCTCATATGGCTGCTCTTCTTCTCCTTTGATCTGAAACAGGGAGAAATATTGGCAGCTACCAAATCCTCCTCCCATACACGGAGGGGAACAAGGTCCTTGCTTAGTGTCTGCTTGGGAAGCAGATTCCCATGAAGAGCAAGCAGCCAACATCTCTGTCACTGTAGAGGTGAACCCCAGGGTCTGACCTTCAGCAGAGAAATTGGGCAGAGGCAGGAGAAAGCGGGAAGCATGAGGGGTTAAGCTCTGCCCCTGCATGCCACATCATGCCAGCTGCCAGGACCCTGGGGGCATGAAAAGGCCTTGATTGCCCCCAGCAGCCTCAGCTGGGACCTCCACCTACTCATCTTCTGGCCATTGGCCCAGGAGCTGTATGTAAGGTCAGGTCTGAGCTTCTGAGCTTCTCCCCTTGCTTTGGAAGTGGTGTCATGGTGCCTACCCCCAGTTCTACCCAGAGTGATGTCTGTGCTGTTGGTAGCTGGTTTCTAGTCCTGCCTCTCTTGCTGTGTCTGGGAGTGTCATCGGATCCTGTTGCCAGTACCCAGCTCTTCCTGCTGTTCAGGGCCCAAGGGGCTGCACCCCCGGCGAGTGCTCTGCTGCACTGGGGTCATCCTGGGCTCTCGGCTTGTTCCCCTTGCATGGAGCAGCCCTGTTCCTGCTGCTCCCTGACACCTGCAACTGCAGCTCTGGCTGTGCCCTGGCTGCTTCCTCTTTGCTAAGGTGGGTGGCTGGATGGTGGGTCACAGGGTTTAGCCTTGCAGGAAACCCCCAGAAGAGCCAGCTGCTGGATTTAGGCAAGCTGGTAGATGGCTGGCAAAAGCTGCTTGGTTTCCTTCTTGTTCCCTGGCTCCTTTAATTAAAACTGGAGTGTAAAAAATCTTTCAGTGGCTTTGCTGCCTCATTTGACACACTGCAGCATCTCTGCACTGCCTTGCTTGTCCTCTGCCAAGTGATGTCCCCCCAGCCCTGCTTGAGGCCGGGCACAAACCTGGGCTGTCATGGCCAAGGGACTGCCTGGAGAGGCTGCTCTCCCTTGGACTATCTTCAGCCTGGGAGCTGTGGATGCCTTCGTGGGAGCAGTGCTCTGAAATGCTTTACAAGCCTCAAGGGGCTCAGCTGGGGGTGGGAAAGTCCCGCTGTGTCCCAAGGGAAAGGATGGGTTTGGGAGAGGCCAGCTGCTTCTCACTACCAGTGCCTACCATCAGAGGGCAAGCTCAGCCCAGGCGAAGATGCTCTGTACCCGGTTCCTGCAGCCTGCTGCTTCCCAGACCCGTAGCTGCCAGGGCTGCTGCTGCCAGGTGATGACAAAGGGAAGGGAGGCCATTTACCATCCCTCTCGCAGGGGACAGATGCACTTTCCCACTTCTGCCGGCTGCCAGGAAGGGCTCTGCTCCCCAGTTCCCCTGAGAGCAGTTCTCTCTTTGCAG
>NW_010421364.1:9072-23673 GCF_000710305.1 Buceros rhinoceros silvestris
AGTGAGTGGCAAGGACGCTGCTGTGAGCTCCAAGACAGAGCAGTTTAACACAGAAGAGATTCCCAGAAAGCAGCAGGTTTGTGCTTTAGCATCTCAAATACAATATAACATTCCCCAGTGGCTCCTTCTCCAGCAGAAATTGTATTCGTGGCTGGGAACAGACTTTGAACAGCACGTGGAAAAGCTGTGCTGACTGGCGCTTGCTTTCTATCCAGCATCTTGCTTCTCTCCAGAGCCACCAGCGAGTGTAGCTGCACAGCCACAGCAAACCCACTGCTATCAAGGTAACCTCTATGGGAGTGGTGCCCCTCAAGCGCTTCAGATGCATCCTAGAGGAACAAAGAAAGCTGCTTTATACTACTGCAGCTCTGACCTCTTCTCAGGAGCCCCATGGGTTGGCATGTGGTCCCTGCTGCCAGCCCAAGACCCTTCATGCTTCCCAGGGCATTTGATGAGGGTTTACATCTTGCCAGCTCCCCCCTTTGCCTCTTCCAATGAATTTCAGTCTTAATCCACACCCCCCTCATTGCCCAGAGTCTTCCTTTAAAAAGCCTGACGCTGGAGAGCTTTTCAGAGGAGGAATAATGAACCAGACGCTTTCCCGGTGTCTCTCTTTGTTTTTAGAGCCGTGGGTCTCCCCTGAGGACAGAGAGCCCTTTGTACTACATGGGGTCCCCTTACAAAAGGGGGCTTGTGAACAGAGCATCCTCCCATTGGGTACCACATCAAACTGATTCTTTTTTTCCACCTGCCCTCCTAGGCACAGCCTGTGTAAAAGCTCTTTCTGTGTGCAGGGGACTGAGCCAATAGCTTTAACCTTGGAGATGCATGATGCATGTGTGTAGGATTGCTTGGTACCATCCTGCTACCCACCCTGTCTAGCTGAAGGGTAAATGAAGGGTTAACCTGGCTGTCATCATCTCCTCTTCCCAGTTGATATTTGGCGTGAAGCCACATTTCATTCTCTAGATGGTCAATAATTGAATAAACTCTGCGTCTCAAAAGAATTTAAAACCAAGATGGAAGCTCTACTCACCAGAAGTCGGTATGTTTTTCTCTAGCAGGGATTTTGTCCCTGGATTTAATGCTGCAACTGCCTCTTCCAGGGGACAAGGACATGCTTGTGAGCTGTCAATTTTGCCTGATACAGGGCTTTGAATTTAGGTCTCTATGTGCTTAAAGGAGATTCCTATTTCTATTCCCTGATAAGGGTGAAAACTAAGGCTACAGCCTCAAACGGCCTTAAGTAACTTGCTGATGGTTTGGTGCTGCCCAGGCAATGCGGGGAAAGGCAGGCAGAAGGCTGTACAAGCTGCTCAGGCACCTGACTCTGCTTAGATCATGGTGCGGATGGCAGAAAGCAATGTGATGTAACTAATTAACATCATGCTAATTAAATATTGGGTACTCCACATGTAACCTTGCAATAAATCACTCAGTTTCAGGTGGAAAATTCTCTCACTCATTTAGTATACGGTACACCATGGACCTAAAGAAAGTTGTTTCCTGCCAAGACAAGACTGGTGATTTACTGAGGTGCTGAAAATATATTTGCTTTGGTCCTTCTTCGTGTTCACTTTTCACAGATACTCCAACAAATGCCTTTGAGTCTGGGAACCAGCAGCTTTTTGGCATGTGTTCGTTTTGCAGACAGGGGCATTCACACCAGATGTGTGGTTCCAGGGTTCCATGCCATGCCATGGGTAGATGGAGACGTGCCATGCAATCTGTGCCCCATCAGAAATACCCAGCACAGCTCATGTTTCAAGCGTCACCGAGCTAAATAACTGCGCGGAGCTGTTTACTATCAATCTGCTGACTGCCTGTTATTAATAGGAGAGATGGAGTGAATAATTAGGACTAATGACTAAATTAGAGAAACTTGTCATCTCTTCATGAGCAGTTTGCAGAGAGAGGCAGTGCTCAACAATTAAAGACAGGCAAAAATGATTCATTCCTCTTTGCAAACATGCTCTGTGTTATACCAATACATAAACACCCACACCTGGCCCAGTGCTGAGACTTCAGCTTCCCCCAGCCCTGTTCGGGCACTCGGGCTGGTGTGACGTGATTGCCAGAGGTGCTGGGGATCCCCTGCCCCACTGAGCTTCCACACTAGGCTTTGGAGCTGGGCCTAAAGTCTAAACCATAGCCTGAGGATCATGGAATGGTTTGGGTTGGAAGGGATCTTTAAAGGTCACCTAGTTCCAACCACCCTGCCGTGGGCAGGGACACCTTCTGCTAGACCAGGTGGCTCAGAGCCCCTTCCAGCCCAGTCTTGAGCACTTCCAGGGTCTGGGGTATCTACAACTTCTCTGGACAACCTCTTCCAGAGTTTCACCACCCTGTTTGTAGGAAATTCCTTCCTTGCCTACCCTCTATTGGCCGAGAACTGTTACCCCTTGTCCTCCACTACAGGCCCTAGTAAAAAGTCTCAATTTTTCTTATAAGCCATTGAAAGGCCTTGATAAGGTCTCGCTGGAGCCTCCTCCTTTCCAGGCTGAACAACTCCAACTCTCTCAGCCTTTCTTCAGAGGAGAATATTCCAGCCCTTGGGTTGTTTTGGTGACCCTCTAACAGGTCCATGTCTGTTGTGTACTGGGGACTCCAGAGCTGGATGCAGAAGTCCAGGTGAGGTGTCATGAAAGCAGCGTAGAGGGGCGCATCACCTCCCTGGACCTGTTGGCCATGCTGCTGGTGAAGTAGTCAGGACACAATTTGTTTTCTGGGCTGTGAGTGCACATTGCTAGTTCAAGTCCAATTTTTCATCCACCAGTATCCCCAGGTCCTTCTCTGCAGGGCTGCTCTCAACCTGTTCTTCTGAGTTTGGGCTCCTGTTCTGGATGCTGACATTGTTTGTGGGGTTGGAACAAACTTAATGTTTCCAGCTGCCTCAGAAATACTGAGTGTGTGGAAAAACTAGCCAGCATGGTGAGACTGGGGGCCTGGGGCAGTTTCACTGAGAGCAAAGACAACCGAGGGGAGGGTACATAAACTGGCTCCAATACACTCAAAACCGCTAGAGAAGGAATAAACTGTCCCTTGAGGCAAAGTCAAGGAGTGATTGGTTTAAACTGCAGAAAAAGACTCAGGAAGACCTGAGGAAACCCCTTCCTGCCAGGGCAAAAAAGTGAAGCAGTGGGAGATGTCGTAGGGTGTCCCATTTGCTGGCAGAAGGATCCAACCTTGGTGCTGAAGCGGCTATGGGGGAAATGCCAGATGAGGTTTGTTCCATGGACTGGAATGCCCTGCCTGTTCTTCCGCCACTTTCAAGGTGCTTTGTCCTTCCTTGTGCAGCAACTGTGGAGGATAATGTATGGAAGTGGATCTTGGAGACGGGGATGTTTGGGAAGCAGGGGAGACTTGCAAACGTACAGGTGGGCCCCAAGGGGCAGGATTCACTGTAGCTAGCTTCAGCCATCCAAAAGCTGGTTCTTGCAGCAAAAGCTGTGTCTAAGATCCCTCCATGGCCAAAGGACTGAACTAGCAACTGTCTGAGAGTGATTCATCCCATCTAAGCCAGTTGCCTCAGATAAATCAACCTCTGGGCTGAGCTCTTGCTCATCTCTCCAATACTGGAGAGGGAGCCTGCAACCAACCAACCTTACAGCTGTCTGATGTGAGGTGAGATGAATTCCACCTGAGCATTACAGGGATTTTTCCATGGAACTTCCCAGGTGAGGTTCAGGTACCCAGGGGTCTATTGAACCTGTAAAAACTCTCTTTAGACTGCGCTGGGCCAGCTGATGTCCATACACTGACCCTCCTGCACGCTTCTCAACCACCTCCCACCCACAAACCCTTTTTTGTTGAGTCTGATTCTCACCAAGGCTGGGAAATGGCTGAAAAAAGGTTACCCCACAGAAGTTCAAGTTTTTGAATCCATTTCTTTCCAGGCAGACACTGTACTCAAGGTGCTTGCTGTCCCAAGAACTATTGAGCCAACTAATTTTCTGGTGGGAAAGCTTGCCAGAGCATTGAAGGCTGAGGGAATTCTGTGGAATATGTTCAGAAAGCAAATGATTGATTCGTCGTCATCAGTGGTGGAGAACTGATTCCAGGACTTATACGTGAGCAAAACTGAAGCTTGTCGAAGCCAGGGAAAAGGCATCCTTGAATTCGGGTCATCAATCAGCGCAGGGAAACGCACGGAGGCCCTCATACGGGAAAGCTTAACTTCCAGTGCGTGCTCAAGCCTAATTAACCTCCATTAATGTCAACTGAGATAAAATTAAACATAAGGTCAAGATTTTGGATAGGAATGCTTTATGGCCTGGAGGCTTATGTGGACGAGAAGGTCAGGCCATTGAGTCGGGGCATTTGATAGTGAGGAATCTAATCAAGGAGCTCCTGCGTAAGCCACTGTGTGAATCAGGAAATAATTCGGCATAACAGACACATCTGAGTAATTCGTGACCTACTGGCAGGTGATTCATGCAGACAGGCAGCATCCATCAGCAACATTATTCCTCGTAGAGGTCCGCTTGAGATGCTTATGGATGGCTTCACCGCAGTGGGGTTCATTGAGGGAGAAGCTGGGTGCAGCTGGGATCACGGGGACACCCTGGCACGCATTGCCGCATGGGAACGGAGCTGGTCCCTCACCCATAAGCAGCCCAAGAGCTATAGTGCAATAGGTGCTTTGGGCAACGGGAGACCTTCAGGTTTTTCAAGCTGTCCTTGAGATGGATCAAAGTGAGGTGTGGGGGCCATTACTGTAGATCCCATATCCCACCCCTGCTCCGCCACACACCTCCCCTGTAACCTTGCTTAGACCTGCTTTATAACCTGCTTTCCCACCTGAAACATCAGTACACATCTCTGCTTTCAGCTCCAGACATGATCTGCAAGATCCATTAACTATATTCTGGTGTTCGCCAAGCGGTGACATGTAGCAGTCAACGGCACAAACACATCGCAAGCCTAGCTTGGAGCTCTAAAACTGGGAGTTGAAGTGTAAGACTCAAAATCGGGAGAAAAACCAAGCTTCATCGTACCTCTTCATCACAAAACAACTAGTTTTCCAGTAGCTAAAAACCTACCTCCAGTGACACACTGCCATGGGATAAAACATCTGCCTCACCTCCCCAACCCCGTCACACACCAATGCTGTGGCACTAGAGCTGTATCTACAGTAGGGTTGTGGTTTGACATGTTGTATCTGAGATATTACATCAAATAGGGAAATGTCTGAGCCATCATCAAATTTCTGTTGAACAGAGAATTGGCAGTGCCTCTTGGGAGCTTCCTGTGGGTGCACTGTACCTCTGCTCTTTTTCACGGAGCGGGTGACTCCAGGCAAAGTCAGGTACACCAGAAGCAGGAGGTCCCTGTGCCTCTTGGGAGATACGGTCTAGCTGTTCCACCTAGCTTGAAGATACAAAGGGGAGAGGGCGGTCCCAAGCCATTGGCAGGTGTGGTAGGAAGTGGGTGTTATAGGGTGACATGGCTGCGATGCACCAGAGTGCAGCAGAGACAAGGGACAAGGGAAGCTTCCTAAGACCCCAGTCAGGAGACCTGCACCAGCTCCAAATGCAAAGGGAAATCTGCTCCAAAACTGTCATCTGTGGGACTGGTGATTTGCCAGAGAGTCTTAAAAAGATAAAATATTTCCAAGTACAGCTGGAACCAAAATCTATAAAGGATCAACAGGGAGAAAGAGTTTCATTATTGTGTTTTCATGATCAGCAGCAGGCCTGGAGATGCTGGAACAAGGAAGAAAGAAAGCAATCTCTTTTTTGCCAAGGAAAGTGCAGGAAAGGGAGGCAGCATGTCAGGTCCCTGCTGGAGGTTATCCAGAGCCTTGCTAAGGCCAGGCTCTTGCCAAAGGTGCAAAAGCACTTCAGGCATCCTGCTCATCCTCTTCTTCTGCAGGATGCACCAGCACAGCCGCCAAGCCAGGCTGCTGACACCTAGGAACCACCCAGCCAGCCTCCCTGCAACGGGATTCCCAAAGGCCTCAGAGATGGGGAGCAGCTTGGAGCAATGTGGAACTCCCTATCCTCACCCCAGCATGTGAACGTGGGTTTATGCATCTCCCCCTATTTTTGTGCGTAGTTTGTACCATCACTGGTGCTTTGGAGCTTCCTGCTCGGGGACTGTGCTCTGCCCCTGCTAGCTGGCATCTACTCACACACCCCAGCATGGCAGATAGCCACCCAGTGACTTCCACTTAGCTTTAAGAGTAGCTATAAAAAGAGCTTGACAAGATCAAATGCCAATAGAGAGGTTTTCTGAAGGTTGAAACTTAACTGCTCGAGGGCATTCGTGACTGGGAGATGCCAGAAGAAACCAAATAACCAGTGCATTGTGGAGTAAATAATTTGATTTAAATACTCTCTGGGAAGGCAGCCTGAGAGGGGTAAAAAAATCTTGCCAAATGCTTGGAAAACTGTTGCTCTTCTGAATCTCCCCTTTGCTGCAATGTGATGGAGCTTTGCCATCCAACGCTAGTGGGTCGCTGCGAGCAGCTTACTCCCCTGAATTTTCTGAATTCCGTGAAACTTGAGCACCCTGCCACCACAGCACCCATGGATGGTGTGGAAAGCCACCTCCCACTGCTCATATTCTTTGCCCATCTATTTTTGTATTTGAGGGGCAGCAAGCAGTCCTGTGGCCCCTCAATGGTTGGAGGAGCTTTGGTCACATCCTGGAGTATCAGCCCCCGCTACGATGGGCAGCACTGTCCTACCATCATAGCTACAGCTCCCTCCCATCTGGCTGCAGCATGAAGCAGTGCCCACCTCCTGGCACGGGGCAGCTGTGTGTCAGCATTGGCTTCTGGGGATACAATACCACCCAAAACACGATCTCTGGTTGGTCCTTGTTCTCTCTGAAATGGAGAGGAGGATGCTAGTATTGGGACAGGGATTGGGAGTTGTAGCAATAGCAGGGCAAGCTGGGAGCACCGAAATGGCTCACGAGAGCCCTGCTAGCATCTGTGTCCTCACCCAGGGTGAGGAGGAATGTCCACGTGAACAGCACCCATGTCATTAGAGCCACTGGGCTTTACCCCTCATAAGCATCTAGCCCCAGCTCTCCCAATTTCCAGTCCACGCTGGTGGACAAAGGCTCCATCTGCACTGGTTTTCTTTTCCCCACACGACAGATGCCAAACCAAAAATGGCCTCGGTCCTGCTAGCTTCTCACCACAGCTGAGGCAGGCACCCTGTTTCTCAGCAGGTCTCTTGGTGGGAGCGCAGGACCACACGACCATGGTTACACAGCTCTAGGACCAGGGTTCACTCCTAACCAGCCATGTCTGAGCACAAGCGTGGATCCGGCCCCAAAAAGCCGTGCAGACATGCCTTGAGGAAGAGCCGGTTCAGATCACCCAGCTAAGCATTTCCAGGCAGCTCGGGGACCAGAAATACCCAGCTGTACGGCGTGTAGTCCCCATCCTTGACTCCCACTCCTCTTCCCCCCTGTCTCTCCTCCCCACCATTGTCTCTCTGCTAATGCATCCAGTGCATCAGAGTGAGGTTTCAGAAAAGGTCTCTGAACCCAAAGAGACAGTGGGGAGGTAGAGAGAGGTGAAGAGAAAGAGGCTTTTTGAATATTGAATTAAGGCTGTCTCCAGTATTATTGAATTCCCATAAGAAGGCAGCCAGGGAGCCCATGCTTTAGTGTCCTATGAATATTTCATTGCTTGACTTAAGCTCGGTGAAAATAGTTTCACTGCACAAAAGCACCTCTCTGCCTTGTGGACTTCTCTCCAAGCACATGGTGCTTGTCCCCGTGCTCACACCAGCTATGAAGTCACCCTGGCTTGCAGACAAAGTCATCTGACACTACAGCAAACTAAATTCGTCAAACCTGGATGATCTTTTGGCATGATCTAGCCAGGAATTCCCATAATAGAACCGGTCAGGGCTCAAAACGTGTTGGCAGCTCACTGGGTCAGACTGTGCGAGTGCTGCAGCAGTGTTAGCAGCAGTGATGCTCAGCACCTCTGTCTCTGTCCAACCAGTGCAACAGTGGAGAAGGCGTGTGCTCAGGGGGATCATCTGGCTTCGCTTTGAGCTACCGAGCTGCCTGCAGAACTGGGGAGAGATACAAAGCGTGCATTCTGGTACCCTGTTGTGGGCACCGGCCTCGAGTGTCTGGGTCTGCTTCGTCCCCCAAATGTTAGATGCTTACGTGGAGCTTCTCTGGATAATCCAAACCATTAATTGCTCAGGCTGTAAATCTTTCAAAAATGGCTCTTTCACAAATAATTTGGTCACTACTGTTTTCAGACAGGCTGTAATCCCCATTCACCACTGCTGCGGAGAACCCTCGTGTAAGAGCATTGCTTGCCCACTCTGCACAGATGAAACTGGTCTCAAATACCACGAAAATACCTGCTTTTTCCTCTTCAGGACTGTGGTTTTTGGAAGTGCTTGTGCTCTGCTCCTATCACCCCCTGCTTTTCCTCCTTGACCGAGGAGCTTCATCTGGTATTACCGAAGGTCTTGCTCAGAGACTGCAGTGGCAAGGACCTTTCTCTTGTTTATTAGCTGAGCTCAGAGGTCTCCTAACCACAGCACTTAACGCCTCGCCTTGCTCTGCCAGATGCCATCGCACAGATCTGGAACAATTCGAGTCTGGAGAGGGTTGGCTAATTCCTGTGCTTTCTTCTCTATTTTTGACTTGCCCCTTCCCCCCAAGTCTGGAAATCCTCTTCAAAGGCAAAGAGAGCAAATTAATGAGAATTAATTAATTAATTGTTTTATTGCAGATGGGGTCGATAACACTGCTTGTTACCGAGGTTACCTAATACTTCCCATTATAGGGCTGTGTTTCCCATTGCTTAGAACAGTGACAAAATGTGGTCGTTTGGGCACAAATTGTCTTCCAGGGACCTGCCTCAACTTGAACGTCTCAATTTCAGCCAAACTGGGTCAGGTTTATTCAAGAGAGAATCCAGAGGAAAGCTATTTGGTTTGCCTGTGGCCAAACCCCTTTCCCGAACCTCCTTTGGAAAGCTGTCACACCCTGTATTTCACACGAAAAGGTGGAATGTGGCCAGGGAGATCCCTCCTGGTGGGACCATACTCAACCTTTTTCAGCTGCAAAGCCCTCCAGTTTCCTTAGAGGGGCACAATGCCTTTTGCAGCTTATTTAAGCTTGTAGACTTGTTTTTCTCAGCTGAAGTTTCAGCAGTGATCTCTTGATCCGCTGACCAAGAGGTGAAGGCAGCACCAGGGTGATGCACATGGTGGGCAGCTCCGGTGCCATCCTCCCTGTCTCCCATGTCTCCCATGTCTCCAGCAGGGTGGAGATCCTCCATATTTCCTGCACATCTGAGCCTCAGCAATCTTCCATCCATGGCCATGGGATTGCACAGTCCCTGAAGAGCCCAGAATGGGGACAGATAGTGGGATGGGGAGCAGGGACCCTATTTCTCCTTGCTGGGCACCTGCCTGCTGCAGATAAGGGGCTTGCAGGCACCTTCAGCTTGTCACAACTGCTTGTCCCTGATGAAAGCTGAGAAGGCAGGTGGCAACACATTTTCTGAGCCAGTTTCTCATGGTCATAGATTATAGAATCACAGAATGGTTTGGGCTGGAAGGGACCTCGAAGATCCAACCCTTTTGCCATGGGCAGGGACACCTTTCAATAGTTCAGGTTGCTCCAAGCCCCCTCCACCCTAGCCTTGAACACTTCCAGGGGCATCCACATCGTGCTTCGTTTACCTTTCACCTTTTTCATTCACCTTTTCTACAAGGTGAGAAACCTCTCTCCCCTAGAGACGAGACGGCTGCATTCCACTATTGCCTGTGACATACCCTGAGGTCCAATTGCAGAGGGTGATGCCCCTCTGCCACGTCCCAGGCAGGGACAGACGGAGATCCTGGGTGCATCTACCCCAGGTGCATCTACCTGGGTGCATCTACCCCTGTTGCACACTCATGCAGCACAAGAGCGACATGGTCTTTTCATGACGAATGAGAAGATGGTGCCCCAGGACCACAACACATGTCCCCTTTTGCAGTTTAATCAGGAGATACAAGCATTTCTCTGGGTCAAACAGGCTCTTTGGGCGCTGATGGCACCGGGTCCACATGTGTGATGAGCCCAGTGACCCATCCGGTTTCGATTACAACCACAGATCCCTTCAGTGCCTGCCTCGGGTCTGCCCGTCCTAGGCTTTAATTTTCGAGGAGGGTGACGTCAGGCGGCCCCGGCTGACGTCAATGCAATTGCGTTAGCGCTGCTGAAAACCAGGCCCATGTCGTCTGCCCCGGCAGAGCCCACTCGGAGCGTGGCAGCTTGCGGAGTCATTTGACATACATTAGGTTGGGTAAGATGGATTGCTCGGCTCCTAACTAGGACAGAGAGATAAGGATAATGGATGAATGGTCAAAGAGCAACCGTGCTTTAGGCAGATGAATAAATCACTTTGATTGTTCATATATAAACAGGAGATGCCAGTGGGACTCGGCTTTCAAAGTAGGGTACAACCAATTTGAGCCCTACGATTGTGTTTAAGGATCTAAAAGCTGTTTGAAATGGGCTTTGTTAATTGAGGAAACCCCACTCACAGTGCTCCTGCAACAAAGCCGAGGTTGCTCGTGGCCTGGCTGAGAGCCCCAGTCCCTCTGGTCCCTTGAGAACCACGTCCCCATGCCACTTTTGCTGGGGAAGAAGAGGCACCCAGGGAAGGGAGAGAGGCAGTGTCCTCCTGCTGAGGGAGGCTGCCTGCAAGACCTGCCTTCCAGCTGCCTACCCGTCTGCACCAAACACAGACCACCAGTTATCCTGGGTTGCATCCCGGGAGCAGACACTCCTTTCAAAAGGCTTTGCAGTGCAGGCATTTTAAAGGATGCTCAGCTCTGGCATCTCCAGCACCTGGAGATGGGGTGGTGGGATGATACAAGGTCCACACGAGGGACACATCTCCGGTGTATGGAGATGGGGCAGTGAGGTTATACTGGGCCACCACTGGGGACATGCCTCCAGCCTGGCCTCCTCCTGCTGCAGAGCATTGCATTCGCTCATGGCAGCCTGTGTGCTCAGCAGGACAGCACCCACCAGCCTCTCAGCCTGTGACATGGGGACATCTTTCTCATCCAAAGCGGTGGGCAGCGTGTGCCTGGTTTCAGCTGAAAGTGTTCTTGGCACAGGATTTGTGGCTGTCCTGTGGGTGTCTGACTGTGTCAGGATCCATGCTGAGGGTGCGTGGAAATGCCGCAGTAGGTGCAGATCAGAGAGGAGAACAAGACCTCCAGCTGGTGCAGGGACGGGACAAGTTATGAGTGCCCACCCACGGCAAGGTGCAGCCCCTGACCTGCTTCAACAGGAGCACCTGGTGTGTGGTCAGTGCAAGGGCTGTGCCTGCCCAAAGCAGCTGGGCAGACTGTCCCTTCAGGTGCTCTCTCATGGCCTCCCTACATATGCCCAGGTGAGTGTGGCTTCATCAGAAACTCCCTCTAAGCCTCCACTCTCAAACAACCACACTGGTGGGTCTGGTCTGTGGTACTGGGCTGCCATGGCTGCTCCCTCATGCCAAACCACAAGAGCTGGCAATGAGGCTCTATCTCAACCAGGCTTCACTCACACCACCAGCTGCCACCTCATGCTGGGCAACCCAGCTCCAGAGATGCTCCTTGCCTTCCTCTGAGAGCTGAAGAAAGCCCTGAGAGACTCCAGGAGCCAACCAATGGTGTCTATCTCTTGACCCATCATTCCTGCCAGCCCTTTAATTTCCCCACAGCAATGGAGCAAGCCAGGATGATGCTTCAGCCATCCCCTCCCAGAGCAACCGGGGTCCTGGGCGCAATTCCTCTCAGGGGTCTGTACTGGAACCAGTGCTCTTTAATGTCTTCATCAATGACATAGACAGTGGGATCGAGTACACCCTCAGCAGGTTTGCAGATGTCACCAGCCTGAGTGGTGCAGATGACGTGTCTGAGGGATGGGATCCATCCAGAGGGACCTGGGCAAGCTAGAGAAGTGGGCCTGTGGGAGCCTTGTGAGGTTCAGTAAGGCCAAGTGCAAGGTCCTGCACCTGGTCGGGACAACCCCGGTAGCAATACAGGCTGGAGGATGATGGGATTGAGAGCAGCCCTGAGGAGAAGGAATTGGGGGTACTGGTGGGTGAAAAGCTAAACATGATCCGGCAATGTGCACTTTGCAGCCCTGCAGCCAACCGTGCCCTGGGCTCATCGCCAGCAGCATGGCCAGCAGGTCAAGGGAGGGGATTCTGCCTGTCTGCTCTGGTGAGACCCCCCTGCAGGGCTGGGTCCAGCTCCGCAGTCCTCAGCACAGCAGAGACATGGACATGTTACAGCAGGTCCAGAGGAGGCCACGAAAATGATCAGAGGGCTGGAGCCCCTCTGCTGTGAGGAGAGGGGAGAGAGTTGGGGTTGTTCAGCCTGGAGAAGAGAAGGTTCCGGGGAGACTTAGTGTGGCCTTCCAGTGCTTAAAGGGGCTGTAAGAAAGGTGGGGACAGATGTTTTAGCAGAGCCTCTTGTGACAGGACAAGGGGTGATGGTTTTGAACCAAAAGAGGGGAGATTTAGTCTAGATGTAAGGAATTTTTTACTCTGAGGGTGGTGAGGCACTGGCCCAGGTTGCCCAGAGTGGTGGTAGAAGCTGCATTCCTGGAACCATTCAAGGTCAGGTTGGACCTTGTGGCTCTGAGCAACCTGCTCTAGTTGCAGATGTCCCTGCTCGCTGCAGGGGGGTTGGACCGGAGGACCTTTAAATGTCCCTTCCAACCCAAACCAGTCTGATTCTATGATTCTTCTCCCTTACCAAAAGCTGATCCAACTCCTTCCCACCAGCCACCCCCGCTTCTTCTCTCTCTGCTCCTTGCCTTAATCACCCTCTGACCAATTTCAGAAGGAACCAGCAACACCAGAATGGCAGATGGGGAACAGAGCATGAATATTAATTAGCAAAGAATTCCAAACAGAGGACTTTAATTACATTAAGAGCGCAGGCTCGGAGGCAGTGACTTACTTCCTGCTGTAAATCTGTTGACAGGTCATTTGCCACAGCGATGTCAGTGCTCCTTAACGAATGAACATACACATTTCAAGTGCTGGTGTATGGGAGGAAACAGGCTCTTGCTTCCAAAAGTGCAAAAGCAAGCTGCCCGCACCAGCGAGAGGGCTTCACTCGTGGGGAGGATTTGGGGAAATAACGATTAGTGTCATTAGCTGGTAATAATACGTCCCTCCTGGGAGCCAGGAGCTCTGCTCATGGGGCTGGAAACCTCCCGTGCATAAGCCAGCCAGACCTGCTGGTTTGTTATATGTGGTCTGGTCACTGGGGGGAGACCAAGAACCGCAGCGCCTTCACTGGTGATGGGGTGGGTGCCGGGGTCCCCAGCGTCCTGGCAAGCTTGGGTGCATGCCATGTGCCTGGACTGCTACCCGCCTCGGATGTGGGCACCCAAGGATTTCCCCTACTGTGATGCTCCACCAGCTCCCATAGGGCTCGTGGTGGCCTCATGGTGGGGTGGGGACACTTTTCAGCCTCCAGGCTGGCGGTGGTGCTTTGGCAGCCTGGCAGGAGAAATCCGTGCTGCAAAGGCAGAAGTTTAGCCACAAAACCCATTTGGCCAGGACCCCGTCTCAACCCATGGGCAGCACCAGGTGGAAAAGCTCATGGGAAACCTTATAGCATCCTTCCAGTACTTCAAGGGGGCCTACGGGGAAGATGGGGAGAGACTCTTTATTGGGGAGTGTAGTGATAGGATAAGGGTGTAACGGTTTCACACTGAAAGAAGGTAGATTTACATTAGATATTAAGAGGAAATTCTTCATTGCGAGGGTGGTGAGGCACTGGCCCAGGTTGCCCAGAGAGGCTGTGGATGCCCCATCCCTGGAAGAGTTCAAGGCCGGGCTGGACGGGGCTTGGGGCAAAGACAGGGGCTCCACACCAACCACAGGGGTTTCTTTCCACGAGCAAAGCATTGAAGAACACATTGCAGCGTCAATAAAGCTGTTCAGAGAAGACAGAATAGGTCTATACATCATTACTAACCTGTAAGGCAGGGGGGTGGAACTTCTTGGACTAGGTGATCCCTTCCAAACCAAACCATTCTATGATTCTATGATTTTCCCCAGCATGGTTTAACCACCTTCCCCAGGAACAAGGCAGATGGCAAAGGAGACCTTCTGTACCAGCAAAAGGCTTTTTTTGTTTCAATCCCTCAAACTGGCGTGGAACAATGATGCTGCCAAATGGCCCCTTCCAGGGACAACTCTATGTACACTAAGGGATTTTTCTGGATGTGTTTGGCCTAAGGTTTTCTGCACTGCTAACCAGCTTGAACTACGAAGGTCACATGAGCTCCAGCACGCTGACAGCCCAGCAAGATGAAGCTTTAGCTTTATCCTCCTTTATCCCAGCTGTCTTTGCTCTGTGAGGTAGCACGTTCTTCCGCGGTCCCCTGCAGTGATGGTGGAAAGCCGTGCTCCAGCTAGGGGCACCACCCACTGCGGACTCCTCTGGTGAGTCTGCTGGGCACTGGGTGATGCTCAAGGGACTGCTGCTTCCTTGGAGCCACTCCAGCTTGGGCCAGTGCCTCCAGCCCTATGGTGGGGAGCAGTGTGGCTCATATAATGTTTCCGGTCTCTCCAGGCCCTGGTGAAGGCAAGGAGGGAAA
>NW_010421364.1:23759-29904 GCF_000710305.1 Buceros rhinoceros silvestris
AAAGAGCCACACTGGCTTATGTGGTACTGGGCACAGTGGTATGGGCTGCAGGAGGGAGCTGACTTGGGGGTCTCCGTTGGGTGGGCAACGGTGGAGCTGCAAAGGGCTCTTGAGCAGCAGGTTCAGGAACTGAAGCCTTGCACAGGAAGGGCTTGCCAGCAAACACCTTTTCACCTCCAAACTTAACTGAAATGACCTTGACTGGTGAGTCTGTACCCATCCAAAGTGATCTTATTAGTTTTGCTGGCTCATCCTGGACCAGAACTCCCACTCTTCTCCTGTGCTTCTCGCCAGCACGGCAAGGCTGGCAGTGTGCAAGTGAGCTCAGGGGTGGCTCTGAGCAACTCCTGGCATAGCAGGGATTGCTTGTGCATCTACAGCTCAAAAAGAAGCCACATAAACGGTTGAGGGGAAAAACCTGACCTATGGAAGGAGCTTAGAGTTAATTAGGTCTAGCTGAGCTGAGTTATAGGCTACAAGAGCAGCCTACAAAGGTACACTGGGTTTTAGCACCCAGGAAGGCACTGATGTGGAAGGGGTGATCATTGCCAGCAAGGACCTTGTCCTGACCAAAGCTTTCATGACTATGCCTTGCCCTCCTCTGCTCAACAGCCAGGTGAGAGTGAGTGCTCTGGACTGAGATGGTCTTGAGGTGCTACCAGGGCTGGTATCATATGGAAAATGCCACAAACATCTCAGGAGCAAAGGTGCCAAACTTCCTTGGAAGATGTCTTTGTGCTCTGTGGTGGGCCAGAGAGGAGGGCCATGACCACGGCACCGCTGCTAAAGAGACATGAAGGCTAAGGGCTCAAGAGCATGAAGCCTAAGGTTCAAGGGCTCCTTGAAAGCACAGCGTGGCAGGACACATCCCAGTGCCAATCCTTCAGCAATGGAGGTGTCTGCTCCGGTAGCAAAGGCTGGGGGAACCAATGCTCTTGGTGCCTTCAGCTCTTACCACTTGTGTAGACTCACAGGCACCAGGATGCTGCAGGCTCTGACCTGCCTCAAGGCAGGACACAAACAAACTGGGTGGTGCAGGTCCGTGGCAGAGATGCGAGCTGGAGGCTGCGAGGGGCCTCAGCATCTGGCACGTGGCTTCCCCCACCTCCCTTCTCTGCCTCCTGGCAAGTCTATTTTGATTTGTCTCTGTTAAAAATGAGTGGGGAGGGCAGAGGTGTTCCCTTGTTGTCATGAACTTGTCCAAAGCCCAAACACTTAAACCCCTGCTAGCCAGCTTTTAAGCGCTGGGTCTGACTTTCATGTTTCTTTTTATTGCTGCCAAATTACGAAGCAGGATCTCACCACTGGTCCAATAAGCAGGACAGAGGATGTCCCAGTGACAGTGTGTTTTGGACAAGCAGTCAGGAGGCACCTCTAATTCAGTGCCGACCAGTGCCAAAAATCCTACGTTACCTTGGGGTTTACAGAGGCAGCAAAGTTAACGAACACTTTGCCTCTGCCCCAGCCAACGTGCTTGTTTGCTCCTGCTCCATTTCTTCTTGCAGCAGCTGCTCCCCAGCTCGGGTCAGATGGAGAGACGTTAAAATGGGAGTTTGAGGAGCTGCAAAGCCACCGCACTGGGGTGGCACAAGCCCTTTGCCCCTCCCCTCATCCTTCAGATACCTGTGCCAGATTAAATGTGCGCTCCCTGTCTTATTGACTGGCTCTAGCAAATGGCTTTTCTGCCGGGGCGACACACGGGAAGCACGGATAAACGCAGGAGGCAGAGCGGAGCCTATCTGGAGAGGGCGAGCCATGTCTGTACAAGTAATTGCTCTGACACTCCTGCGAGGAAAGTCGTGTTCGACCAGGGAAGAGATGCTGTCATGTGAGTGGCACATCCAAGAGAGGCATGTAGATGGTGGTGTGGGCACGGGGACAGTGAAAACACAGCAAGGTCATGTAATTATTCCACCTGGATTTACCGCTGGAGCTGCCGCAAGCGTGGTGCTCTCCTGAAGCTCCTGCCAGCAGACCTTGGCTCTGCCGGGATGGGATTTTGGAAGCCTGAGCTGGTTCCTGCTGTGTTAGTACCAATATGCTCCTCTTGTGGGTGCCTGCAGAGCTCATGTCCTCCTCTGGGATCCTGCTGCTGGCGCAGGAGCTGTGCAGCATCGTGCCTCTCCCATGTCTTCTCTTTAGCAGATGCTTCCCACTCAGCTGGGGTGCAGCGATGCACTTGAACAATCCCAACTTAATGGGGCTGAAACTCCCCAATGACAGCTGCAGAGTGGAAGCGAGAGGCTGATTCCCCTTCTCCCCCTGCTTTTTTGTGTATGCTTTTCATCCGTGGCTGCTGGAAGAGCTACATTACGTCAAGACAGAAAAGTCCTTGCCTTTTGTGAGCAGTTGGAATAATTTTCGGTATCTGAGACACCCTATCTGGCAAAGGTCATGCTCTGTTCTTTAGATGGTCTTAATTTAGCACCTGCAAGTTCCTGGTGAAGTGCAAAACTCCAGGGTGCAGAAAGACCCCTGGAAGCTATTGTGCAGGGAACGTCTTCCCTATGCAGAGATGTGAACATGCTGCTGACCATCTGTATTGTCCTCACGTCCCAACTGGAAGTCAAAGTTTTTTCTGGAGGCTTGTGAGAGCCCGTCAGAGCACAGCTCTGCTGCAGCTTGGAGCTCCAGTGTGACACCCCAGGCTTTTCTGAAATAGCTGCACCTGATGGTGATAGACCAAACCAGCTTCAAAGCACCTTAGCTGATGCTCCAATGAGTGCCTGACTAGTTGGCTTCCTCCATGGGCTCTTACCATCCCTGCTGCTGTGGGAGATGCCACCCGCTGTCTGCAGGCTGCACGGCTCAGTGCAAAGGTGAGGAGGCAGATGTGAGATGTGAGGATGATGGAGCAGACATATCCTTGGCTGGATATCCTTTGCTGTTATTTGAAGTTCATTCCTTGGCTCCACTGCCAAAGAAGTTGAGGTTGTGTACGTGGGTCGTTGAATTCTTTAGGTGGGTATAGCTGGATTCAGCAAAGAGGCTTGGAGAAACTCTCATCACCAAACTCATGGGACTGAACAACACAGGGAAACCCTACTAGTTGTTCTGGGGTGGGAGGAGCCCAGCCTTCCTGTCAGACCTTTGAGAATCCAGGCGAAAGAGCCTGCGGGAGGGCTTCCCAGTTGTCTCTTTACGAGACTGCAAGGCACAAACACAGGAGAGATGGGTTTATGGAGGTTTCACTGCTGGATTTTCAGTGTGTGACGGTGGATTCCTGGTGGCGCTGGCACCGGCGGCGGTCGCACACCAGGGCTTATCTCCAGACCTACCAGAAGCAGGAAACTCAGTGAGTTCCCAAGAAAACCTCTGGTGCGGGAGGCCAGCGTCTCTGACCTCCGGGGGTCCTGCTCGTTTGAACAGGCTCCTAATCTGCTTGGGAAAAGCAGGCAAACTTGGGAGGGAGAGGAGGGAGGGCTGGGGCTATGCCCTGAGCGGGGTCGGCTGTCGCTCGTGGCTTTGATTGCTGAGGCTTGCTGTCTCGGGCTTGCGGGATTTGGCTGCCTGGTCATGAACAAAAAAGCTGGATTCTCCCAAAGCTTTTATTCTCATGTTGAGATCACTGGTGGAGGAGTGGAGGGAGAGGAAGGCTTTTGTTGATGGATTTTGACAGGCATGGGGAAAAGTACGGCTCAGCCTCTGTTCCAGCTGAAATGTGGCTCTTCACCCTCACCCAGCACGGGTTGAGCCTGTACTGGGAACTCCACTTCTGTGTTGCGGTCACCCCACAGCCCCACCTCAGCATCTCACTTTGATGGGGCTCCCCCTTTTCCCCTGCCTCCTTCCACAGGCTTCTGGTCAGGACTCACTGTGGGTCCCCTGCTCCCGCCTAGTGCCAGCAGCAGCCTGGTTCAGTCACACCCCCAAATAAGCCTGTGTGCAGAGACCTGTAGCCAAGAGGGCCCAAAGAGCAGGGTCACACCGGTAAGGACAACACATGGGGAGAGGACACGGAATATACAGCCAAACCTGACCTCTGCCACCACTTTGTCCTCCTCCTGTCTCCCATCCACCATTCTTTCTCTTACTCCTGAGCATCGGCAGATTTGAACTGCATCTGGACCCTGCCTGGGATGAGCACTCCATCCAGATGCTGCATGCAGGGATACCTGGAAGGTGCAGGACCATTGAATTCCTCGGCCAAGGCAGCTTGGCTTTGAGCTGGGACTTCTAACAGATGCCCATCCTGCTTCCCTCAGAGACAGACAACGTGCTGAGGGCACAATGCCACCACTCTGCCACCTTCCAGTCCTTTGCCTCATCACTGGGGCCAGTCTTCGCTTTACGTGCAGCAAAATCATCACAGTGGTCAAGTTATTTGCCTCCTCCTTTTTTTTTTTTTTTTGAAAACAAAGAAAACCTAACCAACCAACAGGGTTTTACCCTGTAGCCTGCAATTGTGCTGGGATGGGAACAGCATCCTGGCCTCTCTGCTCTTTAAACACTGATTCAGCCCACTGAGATGCTCCCACAGTCCTGCCCTCTTCATCCTCATCAGCCTCTTCCAGGCCCCACCTTGGCAGCAGCTGCAAGGAGAACCTGCCTACATGTGGATGGAGAATGTGCTGGAGCCAGCACAGGGTAATGATTCATGAGCTCGGCTGCCTGCTCTGGTGGTTCCTTAAATCCGTCCAGGCTCGGGCTTGGGCAGGCAGGGCAGGGGGAGATGGGGGCTTGGCGTGGCAGGGAGCCTTCCTCTGCTCCCACCCATTTTTCCTCCAAAAATAGGGGGTTCTTGGTGGACTTTCGCTCCTCCTGTCTTCTGCTGCGTACTAGCCCAACAGACAGGAGAGCTGGTTTTTTTGCAGAGGTCGTTCTGTCAAGCAAATGGCCAGATCCTATATATAGAGGCCTTGCTTGCATTTTTGGAGATTTTTATTGCTCTGATGCTGGATTCGTACCAGCCAGGCTGTCCCTGAGGAGGCAGCGCTGCTGAACGTCTCAGACGGCAGCACACGCCGCTGAGGGGCTCGTGGTCTTGCTTCTCTGGAGTACTCGGTCTGATGACGGGGTAAGGCAGGGTGTTGCATGGCAAGATGATTAATAACCACTTAATAAGGTCACCACCATTCAAAACAAGCCGTCCTGTGGGATCCTGTCTTATCAGGCTCTGGTAGACAAGGCTATCAGGAGCTCGGTTCATTCCTGAATGAATACGCACTACAAGCAAGGCCTGCTGGCGTTGGCCCCAGGACAACACACTTGCTGGGCCACCTCACCAGTGCCAAGCGCCAAGCTGGGTTATCGCCATATCGCCAGTGCCAGTGGACAGGCACCAGAGCAGGCAGGAGAGCTGCACACCTCTTCTCATCACCTCCCCGTGAGCAAGGGGTGTTTGTGTTGTGTTCGAATGTGGTTCACACCCCAAAGGTCCTCGGGAGATGCTCGAGCTCCTTTGCACGAGCCATCCCCACTCTGCCTGGCCTTGTTCACGCTCTTCACGTCCTCCCTTCCTCTCGGCACACTTCCAGCCCAGCCTTACTGATGCTTACACCTACCTTCCTCCTTCCGGGGGGTTAGTGAAGCACTGTGCTCAGCCATCCCAACCCTCAAGTTTTACCAGCACCATTTTTTTCTACCTCTCCCAACTGAAGCACCAGCCCTGCCTCCCATCACCCTCCCACCTTGAGAAGGCAAGAAAAACCCAACCCCACGCAGCCAGCTCCTGCTGTTCCTTCTTAAATCCTTTCCCTCCTGCCTCGGTGGTTTGAAAGCCTGTACCCTGGAAGGGGCCTCCCAGCTTTCACTGGCAACCCTGCTTCAGACTGACCGCCACAGATAGTGCTTGGGAATGAAAAAAGGAATACAAATAAAATAATAATAATGAAACTCTTCTTGCTGAATCTCCTTGCTGAAGTTTTCCTGGTCTTCTGTGCCACGTGCTGGTGTGATGGCTCCTTGGGAATCAAAAGAAAACTTTGGGGGCTTGTTTTCTCCCCCATGTGCTTTGAGCAGCTCTCCCCTGGCAACGCCAGCGCCGTACCCTCTGGCAGGGTGGTGGGTGAGATGTGTCTGCTGCCTGCTCCCTTGATGCATCAGTGTGGGGTTTTTTGGCTTTTGGGTGGTGGGTGAGATGTGTCTTCCACCAGTGCCTGCTGCCTCGATGCACTGATGGGGGTTTTTTTTCGGCTTTTGGATG
>NW_010421364.1:30056-30896 GCF_000710305.1 Buceros rhinoceros silvestris
GCTTGCCCAGATAGAGCGCCTCCAGCTCACCTTTCTGCATGTGTCAAACAGACGGGATTGCTTTTTGGGTTAAGAAAAAAAAAGAGAGAGAGAGAAAAAGCAAAATCTCTGGCTGAGGGGAACCCTGAGTCTCTGAGCCTAAAACCACCTTTCCAGGGGAGGCTTGAGGGCATGTTCCCTCCTTTCACCTTCCTTTCCTGCACCCTGGGTGATAGAGATGATGGAGGCAAGGTGAGCAGGCAGGTATCACACCCCAAGCTACAACCAGAGAAAACATGGGCACGTTTCAACTTAGAAAGGAAAAAAAAAAAAAAAAGAAACAATTAAAAAAAAAAAAAGGGAAGAAAAAAAAAAAAAAAGAGTTACTCTTTTCAAGACCTTTAAAGCCAATTCAGAGCACCACAGGTACATCATAAAGTATATCCCAGAAGTTATCCTTTCCCTATGTAACAAATGGAGCAGATTCCAGTTATAATTTCTTCCTACAACGTTTCTGCAAACATCATCCCCCTCAGCATACGCATTCTGATGCTCCTCTCAATCAAGCAGCTGAACTGCCACAAACGGAAATAAAGACGTGCAAGTAACTTCTCAGGAAAGGACGAAAACCCTCACATTTTTGATATGGTAATTAATTATACATGCTAATTCACAAAACCTACTGCAATTTGCTAGTGATGCTGAATGAATTAATGAATGTTTGTTCGTCTGACACTGAGGCCCCCCGCCAGCATCCTGGGCAGCGCCCGGGAGGGCGGAGGGAAGGGAGGGCGATGATCCGCTCGGGGTTTATTAGATTGGACATAATCATCTTTAAATAAGGCAGCTTCCCCCCCCACC
>NW_010421365.1:0-5825 GCF_000710305.1 Buceros rhinoceros silvestris
GTTGCTTCGTGAAGGGAGTTCTTTAGCTGATTGGCTGCTCGCGTAGGGGGGCTTCTTTCCTCCCCGCCCCCCCACCTTCCCTTCTTCACCGCGGACTGAACTTCACTTTTTTTTTCTGCCCGGGACCGCAGACGCACAAAGCCCAAGGCCAGGCATCATCCTTATCTTCGCTGTTGGCTGCCTGCCCAGGCTTCTGACCCCCATCTCGCTGCGGGGACTGAGAGCAGCTGCCCAGAGGCTGCCCGCGTCCCCCCCTTTCCCGGCGTGAGAAGAATTCTGCTCCTCGCTGGGACAGCGGAGCGAACCAAGGCCAGGCATCACTCCTATCTTCGCTGTTGGCTGCCTGCCCAGGATTCTGACCTTGAACAAAGGAACAGTTTGTGTAAACCTCTCTTCTTCAGTTTTTCCTTTTTCCCTGTCCCTTGGGTTGTAACTATATGCATATATATATATGTAGAGAGTATAGTTACGCGTGAATTTATTGTATATTAAAAGTTTGTTTCAGTTTTTTCCAAATGCAGACCGAGGTGTGAATTTCTTCCTTCTCCTTTCAACTCCTCTGTCTATTCAAGACAGAAGGAATCGTTAAGGATTCAAGGAGTTACTAAAGTTAGTATTACCTCGGTCCCTCGACCCTTAACAGTCATCTTGATCGTTATGTTTACCCTGGTGAAGGTGGGACAGGGAGCCTTCAGGATCTTGTGTTTCTATAGGTAGCTGGGTCTGTCCCAGGGAAGGCAGGATGCTATCCCAGTAATCATAAATCATAAATATTGTCACTTTATAATCACTTTTCCTGGGCAGAAGAATGACTGCGGAGATAAGCCACCAGTGAGGTCTTAACTGCCATTTAATAACTTTCAATTCAATGTAGAAGCCTTTATCAGTGGAGTGTGTTACTGGAAAGCAAGGTTCTGCGCGTGGTAGCATTTTCTGCACTGACCTGCCAGAGGCTACCAGGAATAACAAACTAAAAGAATTGAGTACTTGAGCTACTGAGGGTTATTTTGAATTATTTGGTTTAAAATATTTATCTCATTCAGATAGGAATGTGACTGTAGTGTCTTTCTACTGCCATGCTATTATTTTATTATTATTATTATTATTATTTCTATGAAAGTATTTGTCAGAATACCCAAATTTTCAGTGTCCTACTGATACATTAATCTGCAACATTTATGTCTTTCATCCTTTCTGCTCTGTGTCAACTCTTTAAATTCAATCCTCTGTTTCCTCTGGTACCATGGTTGACTTTTTCTACACTGCTGAGAGCCAGCCAGATGGTGTTTTGGGCTTGCTTCTAGAACACAGATCTCATTAATCTGGGAGTCAGTGGCTTAAGAGGTCTTTATCTGTGTTACCTCATGATAAAGACAACAATGCCAGAACAAATATATTTCCTCAGTTAGATGCTGCTCTCAAAGACAGCTTTGCAATTTTGTCTCATTCCTTCCGTAATAATTTAATATGTCTGATACATGGGTGTGTGACTATGTGCGTATGCATATGCCCTTGTGCCTAGTCCCATGACTTTTTCCTTGTGAATGCAATTTTTAGCTTTTCATTTATTCTTCTGAGGCTCAAACTGCTTTATCCAGCTGTCACATTACTTGCTTAGATGGAAAATGCAGATGAGTGAATTGTAAAACTACATCTGATTTCTTTCTTTTTTTTGAATATTACTATGTTAATTATGGACCTAGGTATCAGTACTAGTATTTCTACTTTTTCCAGTATATAAAAAAAATAGCTACAAGAACGTAGGCAATTAATTCAAAATCTTACTGTTCTTAGGTGTAAATAAATTTGGTCTAGTTAATTTTACTCCTTTAAAAATTGTTGAACAATTTGGAATTATGTTCTTTTTTCTTTAGTAATTTCTACTTGAGGCGTAAGGTTTAAAAAAGAGCTAGATTTCATGTTTAAAATAAAAGATTTCAAATATTTTCTAAAATCTACCAGTAGAATTTTTATTAATCTGTGTCTCTGTGGTTCATTTCTCTAATCTGCAAGATCTGGTGATACACAGGTTGCTGTCCAAAGCTCAGTTGTGCCTTAACATAAGAAGTCAGCCTCCTGCTCATAGAAGCAAGAAAGTAAAAGCTGAAGAAAAAAAAAAAAGAGAGAGAGGGATGTCTGTCTCCACTGATGGAGCTTTTGGCTATATATTCTATTTGAAAAGGAGTTGCAACAATGAAGACACAATGGATGAGAATGTTCCCCGTGGTAGTAATAACATCACAGAACACACATTACATAATTACAAACACCTCCCCCGAAATAAAGCATTTTAAAGGGTTTTACCCTTCACTTTCACCCTTTGTATCATGGCATAACTTGTCTTGAATAAGACATGGGTGTGTAGACAGAATTTTTTTGTGAGATCAGGGAGTGAGATACTGCATTCCGTACCAAAATATTACTAAAATAAATTTCATGTATTCAACAAACATTATCCGGTGAAGGGAGCTGGATCAACAGGAGTTATTCTTTTGTATATGCATGGCATCTTAAAGACTCCAGTTGCAGAGGAAAGCTTAAAGGGCTGTGAACAGACATCACTCTGAGTGAACTCTTTATGATGAGACTGCAGAAGGAAGAGGAGGGAAAGCAATGCAAAGAAAGGAAGAAAATAAGAAATTCAACATTACACAGAAGAATATATAGCTAAGTTGTTGAATCTCCTTCTGCAGAGGCTTATTTAGTATCCTGAATCACGTAATTAATATACAGTTATGCAATGGTTTCAGAAGCGTGACTGTTCTGCTGCTGTAGTCAAAGTGGTAGGACAGAGCTACAGGTCTATGGAGAGACCTCCAGCATGTATCTCATGAGCTATACCAGATGATACCATTCAGGACACCATGCTGGCATACACTAGCAAGAGCCATGTGGACATGTGGGAAGTATGTACTCATTCTGGTCATGACCTGCACTGCACATGGGTGAGGGAGCAGACATGACTGTAGCAGGATGAGGGTAGAGAAGGGCTGTGAGAGAATCAAGCAAGGCTGAAAGCTAACCAACAAAAAGTAGTTTTGCTAGTTTGGGCTCAATGTGTTGGTTTATCCGTAGGTGTCTACATGAGGTGCCTCCATGCAGAACGAATTTAGAGCTGTGGTGGAAATATAAAATAGATTCCTCCTTCAATATACATCATGAGTGATTTTTGGCATTATCCTTTGTGACTGGAGTAAGTGACTGACCTAAAGATCCAGTCAAACATGTCATCTTTCATCAACCCAGAGATACAGCCTTTAGATATTTTCCTCAATTGTCTAACACAAAGATATTCAGAAAGTGAATATTCTCTGCTTCCATTAACTGTGGAATGTTCTTCTATACTTAGGTAATCTTAAACAAAATGTTTGTTTCTGGTTTATGCAAACAGCTTGCTAGCTCTCTTATAATTTCTCCTGGTATTATCACAGCTTCAGAAAAAACCAACCTGTTTTGTGAAAATTGCAAGTCTTGAAAAATTATTAACTGGTGAATTTTTTTTCCCCTGCTGTTCCGAAACTGAACAGAATCTGGAAGTGAATCAAGCACTGGATAGAAACAAGCAATCTCCTATTTTCATAGCACTCCTGAGTCATCTTCACCTCAATTTCAGAAAAGCATCAGGCTATCACAACACAGCATTGAGAATGCCATTGTGACAATAAAATTGAGAACATAATAACAGTAGGTATGAATGCAGACATGCAAAATCTGGTCCTTTAGTGAGAAATGTGCTTTCTCTCATGACTCATTCACCTGTGACTCAAATAACTTTAAAACAGATAGGCTGATTAGGTCTCTGCTTTGTACCACACCTCCAATAGGACTGCCAGACCAGCTGCAAAACTGTTGTGATTGTAGAGAGATGAGGCCAAGGCCTGTAACATCACTCTTCACCCACAGATCCAAGTATCTGCTCCTTTCTGATGCAAAGGACGTTAGCACTAAGATTCTTAATTTTGCATTGTAATAAATTTTTGAAAAGGTTAAAATCTCATTATCCTTACTGAGAGACTTCGTCCCCATCACTGCCAGCATAATGTCATGAACACTCATCTGTTATGATGGGTAGCATGCTGACCTCTCAAAAAAGAACTGGCAGCTGGCGCGTCAGGTAATGGGGCCTACACTAAGGCCATTTAGAGTGTGGGCATGTACTCACACAGAACAAGTAGGAAATCTGAATAGTCAGATTTGGTTTTATTTGTCTCAGTCTATCATGCTCATTGATGGTCAAATACTTAGCAGGTATTTCGTCACATTCAAAGTAGTGTAGTAGGCTTTTAAGTTAAACTTCTTTCCATGAATTTTGATAGCTGTTTTCTCCTTAACTTATCCTATCTTTGGATTCCTTAAGACAGTACCCAGGACTCCCCCAAAATGAAACAAATCACTCTTAAGTTAATTCTCATTACTATATTCTGCTTTCTTTTCAAACAAATTAAATAATGAGATCTGTTTCTCTACTTTCCAATCCCCTAAAACAAATCTGAAAGCAAAAGAAAAAGTCAGCTACTCTTTTGTTTGTTTCCTTGCTTGTAACCCCTAAGACTTAGACATTCATGCTATCAGGTCAGCGTGCTTTGTCTGCCTTAAGTGGATTTAAGCTTTTAAGAAGCAGTTCTCTAATCTGTACATAATCTAGTTCATTCTCTGTCACTACTCGTAAACTGATCTCTGGCTTGAACTGATGTCCTCTGTGTTCCTCTGTGATGCAAAGTAAGTATTTTACAATGCTGCCACTGTTACAGTATCTCCTGCTTATAAACTGTCCGGTATCAATTTGAAGTGGCCCGGTAGTTTCTTTAATCTTTTGATTAAATTTTCCCAGGATAACATTTCAAAAGGTAGCAAAGGTCATGACATTCATATAGAGAGGTGCACTGTGCACTGTTTGCTCACTCCAGTCCGACATGAAAAACAGGCACCTCGCATACAAATGGATGCATGCAAAATATCTTGTTCCACAGAAGGAAATGATTGCTTTTGTCCTGCATATTGGTTTTGCTGCTGTGTATGCCTCAGACATCCATTTTGAAACATTTTGAGAGTATCTCAACAGACAACGTCCCAAAATTTTTCTTCTTAGAAACTATTGATTTAGTTTTATGTACAAATCAAGGAATTTTTTTAAAAAGAGATAACAGATTCAAAGTTAAAATTAACAAAAGCTAAGCAACTTAATCAGGTATATGTATTGCACTGGGAGGCAGGGCAGACAAAATAATAACATATTAATACCTTTGATAAATCTAACCCTGCTTATTTTTCATACTCTCCTGATTATATATTACATGGGATAGAGAGAAGAGATTCAGACTGATGTATATGTTTTTAACAGGAATTTGTGTTGCTGTGCTTGACCTGTGTCGTCTTGACTGTGCCACATGTTGAAACCCCCCAGATTTGCAACAGATGGAAAAACATATACGTAGCTTAGCTTTTACCAAATTGTTTATTGCACAACAGAGCAAATTAGAGATGTGCAAGAGAGCCAGTTAGAGACTATCATTTAAGGACAAACTGCCCCAAACATCGTGTAGCCCTGTGATAAGGTATCTATTGTACCCATAAATTTTAAGAAAGAGGAACCTGTTAGTCAAGAATCCAGAACAAATTGGTTTGAAGAGGGCCAGCTGCGAAAGACAAGATAAGATATAAGAACAGATTGAGTGCGTGTGCTCCAGAGGAGAGTTCAACTAATGGACACTTGAGAAGACCCTAATAGGGAAACTGTGCATGTGTGATGAGTATGTACGTATTATAATTAGTTCTGGGAAATGCTATGAATATGTATAACCTGGGGTGGGGTGGGGGATGGTGGG
>NW_010421365.1:5888-9351 GCF_000710305.1 Buceros rhinoceros silvestris
GTGGGGGATGTGTGGGGGGGTGAGTAGTAATACATATATACATAGATGAGCTATATAGATAGTAGCTGTCACAATCAGAGGTGTGCATGATTTGCAGACACAGCCTCTGTGCATCCAGTGGTGCAATAAAGAATGCCCACTTCCTAAAACTCAAAAACAAGTCTTAGAGAGTTTTTTCAATCCCCTGCTTTTACAGTATCAACTGTCCTGCAAAGAAAATCACAGTGATTATAACCAGAGCTTTGAAAGAACGAAGGAAAGGAATATCAGAACTTACCATTTATTTCTGGATAAGAATAGATACTTCTTAAGAGGTAATAATAAAAATTAGAATTTTTAAAATGTTTTTATTAGCTAAGTAACAGCATTTTTCTCTGAGCTTAAATGACACAAACACCAAGATCTGAAAAAGTCTATAGATGGCATGCACAGGAGGACACACAGTGAGAGAACAAGAGGAGCGAGCTGCTTTAGACACTGCATTTTCGCTGACTCACACGCTTGTGAGAGAGGCTCATTTTCTTCAAGCACTATCTTTAAAGTGGAGTGAACTGGATCAAATGTTTCTCTTCTGTGTTTAGGAACTTCTTTTGGACTAAAATGAAGTACAAAACTATCTGCTGTAAAGTCTCAAAACCCCTAAATCTTCTCACTGAATAAAGCTATGATTCAACTTCAAAACTTGCTTGTGTTTAATTCCAGTTGGTATTTAATATGCTTTTCTGATTTTTAAGTCTTTTGACAACAGCTCTGTCCTCTGGAGTCATACGCAGCATAACAGAGTAATGAAAATTAGAGAGGGCTTGGTAGAAAGAATTTCACAAAACTGAAAGTCTGCCTCTGGAAAGGAATGTAATAGCTCCCTCGCTTCCTCATACATCAGTGCAATGAGTTGATTCTAGCAAACTTCTGCACACATAGCACCTGAAGAAAAAGCCGATCAGTTCAATGTGCCTTAACAGCCTGCAGTCCCCCTCGTTGTTTGTTTTGTTGGTTTTTTTTTTTACTGTGCTTCCTCTCCTTTAACCCACACCAGTGCAGAATGTCAAGTCACAGAAGAAACCTGACTCCAGGCAGTGTTAGAAATGTCAAGCTTAATGGAATCTCAGTCACATAGGGTCTCAGCTGAGGTTTCAGCCTTAAAACAGGCTGAGTTTTGATACAGTTAATACATGCTATGCAGGCATTTTGTAAGAAATTACTATTCCAGTCTCCAGTCTCACCTTCATTCTCGCTCCCTCTCCCTCTCTCTCCCCCCTATCCTAAATTGTAGCAATTCAGATTACAAATAAGACCAAATAAGGTATGAATGTGGAACACTAGCAGGAAATGGGGTGATATATCTCATTTACCTCCAAGAGGAAATAATGCACATGCTTAGTGATCACTGTATCTAAACATCGGCATTATTAGCTAATGGACTGTGGGAGTTTTTCCCTTGTGAGATTTCTTGAAGAAAACGGACATGTAATGGTCAATCCAGAGACTTATTTGGGGTCAGCAAAACTATGATTCTAAAGTCTGCTTATTAGAGTTAGCAGAACTTTGGCTCTTAGGCCTACTTGAAGTTAGCAAAACTACAGTTTGCAAGGGTCTTTGTTCAAAACTGCAAACTGCTGAACAGCAAGAATCTGTGCCAAGGTCATGTAGAAAGCTGGTATTGTACCTTATAGAACGCTAGTATTGTTAGAAGAGTTGAGAAGTATCAAAACTCAGGAAGCGATAGATACATTGTTACCTCCTGCAGGTGCTATGGAAAGTCCCTAGTGATGTAATTAGGGATGGACTTTGTGACGACTCTATACATAATTAATAACAAATAACAAATCCTAATGCTTAGATATGATGTAATGGTGTTTACTAATAAATTAACTATGGTATAAATATAGAGCTATCCAGGTAATAAAATTTGGCATTAGCTGGATCATATTGGCTCATGTGGCAGCGTCCTATCCTTCTGCAACGTCATTCCCTGGTGATTAACGTCTCACTCTGGTGCAAGTAGCATCTGTTTTGAGGGTGCAATGCCATCATGTTTTCTCTGTCTACCTGAAAAGAAGCATTTTGCAACACTGGAGATAGGAATGGAAATAATTTGAAGGAAACGCAAGTTGATACAGTGTACAGAGTCCATAGCATAGCTGCACTATATACTCCAAATTCAAGCATTTTCTTATTTTTGGCAACTCATTCAGACAAACATTACTGTGCAGAACCTGAAAAAGTTGTACACTTTCCCCAGTCTTGCCCAAACCTGTCTCTGTTTCTTCTGTAGAGGCACAGTTTGCATTTTGACAGAAGCTGATGAATTCTTTGCTATTGTGGGGAAAAGTCTGTACCTTTCCTTTCAGTGGTCTTCGCTGAGCTCTTACAAACTCTTTTAGAGGAAGTAAACACAGATGCACAAACAGCATTGAGAGACAAGCTGTGAGCACTGCACACACTTCAGAAATCCTTACTCATTGTTTAACTCTGGTCTTCTGAAAAAAAATTATCTTTCATTAGTTACATGTGTTGATAAGAGCCCTTTATAGCCAAACTTAGCACAAGTGAGGATGTTATTGCAACATAATGATGCACTATTGCCATTTCATAACAGAGGATAACTAGCCTTCATCCATACGGCAACTGATATTCCAGAAGATGCTGCTGCCACACATACAGTTCCTGACACTGACTGATGAGCATATGCAACGTAAATTGGAAACAAGAGGCTACATTGTCAAAAACAATCCATTGAACATTAATTCACATATACTTACTTCTCTGTACCTACCATTAGCATTGTAACAGTAAATAAACCAGAAAGAACTGACTAGCAAAATATATATATATGAGAATAATTTACTATAAAATAAGTCTGACCTTTAACAATGGGGTGCACAGAGTCATCTTGCTATGTTATTTTTAGTAAGTGAGAGAATTCTAAGACTCAAAAGAGAATAAAATATATCTGGCCAGAAAAACTCATGCTAAATGATCCTTTGAAATGCTCTTGATACGTTTCCAGCTACTCTCTTCAGTTAGTGCTCCAGGAAAATACTGGACTCTTATCTGGATCCTAGACAAATGTTGTCTATTTCTGGAAACAGAACCACAGAGGAGGGTAGGCATGGAAGAGTGTTTTTCTGATTGGAAGTAGGGGAAAATGCTAATATTCATTATCAAGACAGACATGGGAAATAAAGCAGTATTTCCTTAATTAAAGAGAAAAAATGAGGGTAGATTATAAAGCAAAAGTCAGAAAAGATGGAAAGATGAGCTGGAAAACAGATTCTTTAATTTAATTTGAAATGTTGGTAAAACTGCATGGGGAATAATATAGCTGTGATTCTATTCAGTAATATATTATTTTTAGGTCACTCAATCTATGAATAAAAAAAGAACTCCTGGGGAGGTTTGGGGGTTTGTTTTGGTTTGGTTTGGTTTTTGGTTTTTTTTTTGGTAGACCTGGCCTCCTGCT